>NC_068988.1:49228608-49234327 GCF_001194135.2 Octopus bimaculoides
TGGGTGTAAGGAATTGGATGGGGTGGAGTGGGAAGGTAGAGTAGGAGTGTGTTTGGGTGTCGTGGGATGAGCTTATGAGGGGGGGTTGACGATGAAGGGGGAAAGGGAAGGTGGATGTAAGAGAGGGGGAAGGTGAGTATGGGAGGGAGGAGAAAGAGAGTAAGAGTGTAGAAAGTAAGAGTGAGAGGGGGGAGTAAGAGAGAAGAGAGTGAGAGAGAATAAGAGAGAGGAGAGAAAGAGTAGGGGTGAAGAGAAGTGGGAGTGAAGAGAAGTAGGAGTGAAGAGATATATATAATGTATCTTTGTATGGATTTTTTCGACTAAAACCCTCCAAGGTGTTGCTCCAGCATGGCCACAGTCAAATGATTGAAACAAGTAAAAGATAAACGATAAAAGATTTGTAGTACATTGGGGAGAAAGAAAGAAACAAACAAACAAACAAACAAACAAACAAGCAAACAAAAGAAGAATCAAATTCTGAAACGACGTATCTGTGGAAATTCTATAAGGTATCATAAGGATAATTTGTAATTCAATCTCTTGTGATCTTGTGAAATAATGATATTATTTGGTCATAAGTTAAAAACCTTGCATAATGAATATTTTCATTAATGAAATACGCGTAAAAACGTATTGAATAAATGCAAAAACGTATCTCGTATATTGCTGACTGTGTATGTATTTGTGTGTATTTGTATGTATTTGTGTGCCTACTTATAAAGTCTATTACCAAATTATGTGTTTTTTTTTTCTTTTTTCTTTTTTTTTCTTACAAATTGTAGGATGGTTGGTATATTTCAATCTCTGATATTTTGAAAACACGTTAATTGTATCCAGAAAAAAAAATTATCAGCATTAGGAGTTATTATAGCTACGTACAGACTACGTGGGAGGGCAATGATAGTTATGAATTATTGAAAAATTTAGATTAACATAATTGACTTTGGATATTTGTAGCTCAACACCAAAGTTTTAGGAACAAATTATTTGGTTAATGTCATCGCGCTCTTATCAAAACTGGTGAAGTATATACAGTAGTACCTCGGCTTTCAAATACCTCTGATCACGAATAAATTGTGATTTATATCTATCTATCTATCTATCTATCTATCTATCTATCTATTGAAAGAATCCGAGAGATTCAGAAAAATATCTGAGATCTTAGGGGATTAAGGTATATTTTTATATATATATAATGTTGACCAGTAAAGTGGACACAACATGTGGTCTATTTCTAGCACATTAAATGTCCACTTTACTGGTCAACATTATACACATAAAATTATACCTTAATCCCCTAAGATCTCAGATATTTTTTTCTGAATCTCTAGGATTCTTTCAATGTGCTAGCTTCCTGGTAATAAATCGATATTAATTAATATCTGATTTTTACCCTATGTTTTAATTTGATTAATATATATATATATATATATATATATATATATATAAAGCGATCAGAGGCGTTCACAAACCGAGGTACTACTGTATTTTATTCGACTAAGCTAGTTTTGCTGATATTGTCACAGCTAGCTTTATTTAACACTTAATAATTAAAGCCATGTCTTTAATAGAACAATTCTTCAACGATAAGAAACTTTGGTGAGAATTCCAGCTGTTTCTATATCAATTGATGGAGTCAAGTGCTGTTGAAGTCAATCAAAGTTGGTGGACGTCTCCAATTTATCCCAACAGTATTATGTCTGTCCACTGGTCTAGTTTTAAAGTGTGAAGAAGTACAAACATTTAGATCGTAGTGATGGTTGTGGTGAAGGTGGGAACGTTAGTCATAATAGTGTGTCGATAGTTAGGTGTAGGTGGTGGTGAGTGTGATAAGGAGGAGGAGGGGAGATTAATGTGTTGTGGTTCTTTCGACGAGGGCGAACACAAGATGGTGAACAGATGGCGACGTTTTGTAAAACCGGCAAACTAATCATATAATGATGACTGTGATGGTGGCTTTTGTAATGAAGTGGAGGAAGAGAGGGGGAAAGGGAGATGTTGACGAAGTTGACAACAACGACAATTGTGATAAGGACCGTGATTATGAAGGGGAAGGAAGCCAGTGATGTTGATGAGGAAGAGGAGAAGCAGCGGGAGGAAAATTATTATGCGAGAGAGAAGAAAAATGATTATTGACATATTTTCTATCAATAGTATTAATTGTTTATTTAATTGTTAAGCACTTGAGTTTTCTCAGTTGTTTTCAAGACCGAACAAATAGGTGACCATGCTGAAGCATTGCTTTATATGTTCAATATTTCGTGTCTTTTATGTCACCATTGCGCATAATATGAAACTTATGTTTTTACTAGGCTTTCAGTATACAAGATGGTGGATCAAGGAATTGCTAGGTGCTCATCAGTATTTGGCCGCTGCATTGGATAGATGCTCGGCATGATATGCTACAGATGTCTTTTCGAATTCTCAGAGAAATTTCTAACAAAGTTTCATCGACTTTTGGGGAATGAAGATGAATAAAAGCCTTTAAATGTCAATCTGCTGCCATATATGTTTCTGATGAAAGAGTTTGAGGAACAGAAAATTATAATTTTACTGTGAGACCCATCTCGCATGTCTTTTACCTTCTTTATGAGCTACAGTTCAAAATGAAAATTTCAAGAGTCTTCTACGTAGGTATGGTGACATCTTAACCATTTACCCTCTAAAGTCTATTACTATAACGTCCCCAATTGTTATAGTGTGTAGCTCTGCTGATTTAATGAATGTTTTTTGTCATTTTTCTAGTTGTTAAGTAAAGCCTGTACTACTAGAAAACCATAGTTGTCATCTGTCCAACCTGCTCAAAACAGATGATTTTCAAAGTATCAGCTTCACCTTCGAGCAACTCACTGATAATCTTCTAAGTACATTGGCAATAGGTTCCCAAAAGCTTGCCGAAGTATTCTGAATACAGTAATCCCTCGCTATATCGCGGTTCAGCTATCGCGTCTCACCTATCGCGGTTTACCTATCGCGGTTCACCTATCGCGGTTCACCTATCGCGGTTCACCTATCGCGGTTCACCTATCGCGGTTCATCTGTCGCGGTTTATTATTTAAGCTAACATCGATTCCTCTCTGGTCCTGTTTTGCATTTATAATAAAATCAATATATACAAATTATAAAAATAATAATAATAAAATATACAGTACTGCTTCTACTTCGAGGATTTTCACATATCGCAGGGTGTTTGGGACGGAACATCCATGATAGTCGAGTGCGTACGTGTTTTTTTCTTTACTTGCATACATGTTTTACAGTCTTTATTCTTTTGTGCTTTTACTTGTTTCACTCATTATACTGCGGCCATGATGGAGCACCGCCTTGAACCTTTAATCGAATGAATTGGCCCCAATACTTATATTGTTTCTTATTTTTAAGCCCGGTACTTATTCTGTCAGTTTCTTATGCTGAACCGCTAGATTACTGAAACACAAACACACGAACACTGATTGTCAAATTGTGGTGGGAGAACACAGACGCAAAGACACACACCCAAAAAGGTATGTATATATATATATATATATATATATATATATATATATATATATATATATATATATATATATATACGACGGGCTTCTCTCAGTTTCCGTCTACCAAATCCACTAACAAGGCTCTAGTCGGCCCTAAGCTATAGCAGAAATCACTTACCCAAAGTGCCATGCTGTGGGACTGAACTCTGAACCATGTAGTTAGGAGACAAACTTCTTAGCACACAGCTACGCCTGCGCCTATACGGATGTTCTTTTTTACTTGTTGGTTATGGAGGAAGAGAAGGAACACATGGCTTTTGCAGACTCTTTAACTTATGAGAATGATGCAATTAATATTCACCTTGACCCTTCATTAGTCAACCTGAACGTAAGACAGGAACAGGTGTAGTGGAAATCTAGACAGCCGAAGTTCTGAGAAGGATGGACTTGAGATAGTGTTGAGATGTTGGGCACAAGACGTATGATGAGAGAAGTGTAAGCCAGTCGAACCGAAATGAGTGAATGTGGCAAAAACCTTATCGGCCCTGAGGAGCCGAGTCCCTTATAGTAGCACTAGATGTGTTCCATACTCCATCTCAAAAGGACTGGAATCTGTCTGTAAGCAACCATATATTAATCAATATGGTAGTATAACTTTGTTTAGATCAAGAACATTTTCAAAGCTTAAGAGTGTTCTAGCAATGAAATTACTGAGTCTGGTTAGAAAACAATGATGATGGTGACAGTGATGCTGACGATACTTGATGGTAGCGATCAGAATGTTAGTGGCGAAGGTGATGTCAGTGGTAATATAGATTAACATAAGCGTCGGTTCAGGAGATCTTAGACCTTGTAACTAAAACAAAATAAAGAACTACATATCAAGCATAGCAATCTTACACACACATGTCGATTTGATAGACAAGCAAGCATGTAGGTTGGGAAGATAAATTGGTGTGGAGATATAACTAGGTAGTCAGAGTGACAGTTAAACCTAACGCCATATACTTTATGAATCAGTATATTTAAGATACTTTAACAGAGACACGTTCTCTCAAAGGGATTTAGCATATTTCTTCTTCCTTTCAATTTGTATTTTAAAATCCTTTTTTGCTTCTGCGTGCTATATGTATATAATAGATGAAGAGATAATTTAATTAACGAGACATACTTTCAAAGCATTTGTGTCACAAGAAAGAAGGCTTGATAACATTTATCTTTCACAGCCTGCTGTGTTACTTCTAATGGTATCAGATTCAAATGTATATGAGTGTGTGCATGCATGTTTATGGGTTCGTGTATACATGTGTGTAGTTACGTGCGATACATATGTATGTATTTATGTGCGACAAATAATGGTGAAAATACAAAAAATCTCGATGAATAGTGTCATATTTGATAATGAAATATTAAATAAGTGGATCACCAAAATTTTAAGTAAATATATTAATCCAGTGAGGTATAATAGGAAAAAAATCTTCCTCGAGGAACAGTATATTCTTCTAAATCACTTGATAACGAAGCCCCGGCATGACTGCATCCCAATATCTCTAACCAGTAAATATCTTAATGCTTTAACAGAATGTGAGTTCATGATAAACAACATTCAATAGAATGCTGTGCAAAAGCTAATACAGTCTTGTTCTTTCTGGCTATAAAACATTCTACCATGAAACTTACCTTAAATCACTTATAGTCAAACATATTTCAAGTAAATCGTTCAGTCTTTGTAGGAGCATCTATCATTACATTACCGAATGCAGCCTTCTTCTTTTAATAGGTGTGATATGAAGGAAATTTTGTGCTTATTTCTAGAAAGTCGAGTGATCTTGCAGAAGTTTCATCTTTGCAGAAGTTTAGTCTTTAGACCAGTGTTTAGTGATGTGAGAGTTTTATAATGCGCATATATAACCTAGCGCAGGCATGGAAACGTTGTTCAGACGTTAAAAGAGAAAATCACGTATTTTGGGTTCCGCACTAATAAGCAACAATTTGATGGACGGGTTAATGCCTTGCAAATGAATCTAGGAAGCGGAGAGTTTGTGGATATTTGTTTTGCATATATATATATATTGAATCAGTTGGAGTCAAAAAGAAAGATTACAGTTGGACATTTATTTGCAATCTGAAGTTGGACGAGATTTATACTGTACTCTACTACAGAATATATAACATAGCTATGTATATATGTATGTGTTTATGTATGTGTATGTATATATATGCATACATATATGTATATATGT
>NC_068988.1:49234436-49235008 GCF_001194135.2 Octopus bimaculoides
TATATATATATATATATATATATATATATATATATATATGTGTGTGTGTGTGTGTGTGTGTGTATGTATATATATGCATACATATATGTATATATGTATGTGTTTATGTATGTGTATGTATATGTGCCTGTGTGCGTGTGAAAGAGAGAGAGAGAGAGGGTGGGGGAAAGAAGCTCGTAACATAGCAGTTACTCGAAGAATTCCCATGAGGTACGTATAAAACTCGAAATAAATATCGGTGTCGACTTTCTAGCTGAAACACTGCAACTCCACGACTGAAACAAGGAAACAAATATAAATTACTAGCAGAGGCACCCGGCGTTGCTCGGGAATAAAATTGTTGCTTATATACTTGAAGAAAAAAAGGCAAAATATGCTGTATAGAAATTTGAGGGCATTCTGTAGATGGACTCTCAGATGAATGATGGCTGGGCGCCTCTCATGAATGGGGAAAATTGAAGATGTGCCAAAAAGCCTCATTGGTACTTGGAAACTTTTACGAAAATTAAAATGGGGAACGTTGCCAGTGCCCCTGGACTGGCTCTGGTGCGGGTGGCACATAAAATACACCA
>NC_068988.1:49235692-49237764 GCF_001194135.2 Octopus bimaculoides
TGTGTGTGAGACAGAGTGAGAGAGCGGTGTGTATGTAGTATTTACTCTCTCTCTCTCTCTCTCTCTCATACACACGAACACACACACTCACACACAAAATAGAAAGTGAAGCTTTTTGCGGTTGTTACGTCAATACCGGAAGTTGACATTGAAAAACCTTTTTAAAGAAGTGAATCTTAAATATAAAGCAATATTATTTATTTTTAATTAAAAAAATCAAATGAAGAGCCTAAGATTTATCCGAGGTCAAATTATCCATGCATTACAAGTATGGAAGCATTTGGTGAAGTCGATTTCACGTGGAAAGCGATTACACACACATCTCTGTTTTATATATAGTATAGATGTAATATGTCTCGGCCAGACCTTTTTTCTAAGCTATTGTGGACATTTCACTCATTTATAAAAGTATTACACAATACTTTATACATATTTTTCTAAGTTCACCCCTAAAATATACAATTTACAGATGTTATGGTTCAAGCAACCTTATGCGTGATATACATCGTTGCATTTATGCAAAGTCCCAAACGTTGCTTTTTTCAGAAAACAAAGAAATAGTTTCACCATTCCATAGCAAGACCTTTGTACTACACGTTGACGATTTTTTTATGTCTTCGCGTCTGAAGCAGCTGGTGACATGATAGTTTGATAAAAAAACCAAAAAAAAAACCGGCTATTGCAAGCAAAACTAAATATAGAAAAAAAAATACATTTGGCCAAATTTGGACATGTGACATTTTAACATAATAGCAACGATATATATATATATATCAGTGTGTGTGTGTTTGTGCGTGTTTGTGTGTGTGTGCGTGGGTGCGAGCCTGTATGTATCTATGCGTGTTTGTCTATATATGTTCAATGAAGCGTGGACTTTATGTGATCTTTCCGGTCGATTGAAATAACTGTTTTAAATATTAGTTTTGGTTTTCTTCATTCGAATTTTGTACTAACAGCAGCGTTAAAAAGAAAAGAAAAACAAGATGCAGAAAGCAATTTCTTTTAGTTAAACCGTCTAGCTGGCAGAATCGCTACCGCAGTATATAGTTCGTCATTACGTTCTGAGTTTAAATACTGTCCATAGTCAGCTTTTCTTTTCACTCTTTCGAGGTTGATGAAACAGGCACCTGTTGAGCACTAGGGTGAATTTGATCGATTGGCTTGGCCATAAATTGCTGGCCTTGGGTCAAACGTTGAAACCACGTTCTCTCAATGACGTTTTGCGCTTCATTGATGAGCACTGCTTAAGCGGAGAACCTATACGTTTTGTTTATTTTTCTTATTTGTTTCAATAACTTGACTGCAGTTATGCTGGATCATCGCCTTTAGTCGAATAAATCGACCCCAGGACTTATTGTCTGTAAGCCTAGTACTTATTCAATAGGCCTCCTTAACCGAACCGCTAGTTTATTGGGACGTAAACACAGCAACATCGGTGGGGGACAAAATACAGACACACAAACATATATGTATACGACGGGCTTCTTTCAGTTTCCGTCTACTAAATCCACTCACAACGCTTTGCTTGGCAGTGGGAAGTAAACCGGAAATATGTGGTTGGTTAGCAAGCCAATTACCACACAGCCGCTCCAGCGCCTGATAATCTTTCACCTGGAAGCACAAGGCCTCAAATTTGGGGTAAGGGATTAAGTCGATTACATCTACCCCAGTGCGTAACTGGTACTAATTTTACCGACTGCGAAAAGACAAAGTCAATCTCAGCCGAATTTGAACCGAGAACGCACGAGTCCGGCTATTTAAAGACTTCTAAAATTATCTACCTTTTATTTTCAGAATTTACATGAATTCATCGTACATCCTCATAGAGTATATTAAATCAATATTGCTCAATGCAGTTTCTGCAGTATCTTTAATGTAGGGACGCGCACATGCGCACACACATACATACACATGCACGCACACATACTCTTGCAAACACAAACACACACACATGCAAACATATATATATTTATATTCGTGGATATTATATTTATCATATATACATGAATATATATGGATATATTTATATGTGAAATTACATGCACATAGGCACATGCAAACGTATATATATA
>NC_068988.1:49238107-49240205 GCF_001194135.2 Octopus bimaculoides
ATATATATATATACATGTGTGTGTGTGTGTGTATGTATACACATATATACATATATATATATATATATCTCTTTATATATATATATACACATATATACATATATAGTTGCGTAGTTGTGTGCGTGTATGTGTGCGTACGCGCGTGTGTCTATGTTTGTGTTTGTGTATGTATGTGTGTGTGTGTGTGTGTGTTTACAAGATTTCCAAGTTTTGTTGCCAACGAAGCAAAAAGTATTCAAATTCTTTAAGCAAGGTGTATGATAAACAATAATTGTTGAGTTTTATTACTCCTCCAGGTAGTGACTAGATGGAATATCAGTCAAAATGTTAAAATAAGTACAGGGATGGCCAGGGAAATCGCTTTACCCATCTTATATTCTTATTTGAAATGGACGAAACGACTTATGGCCATATCTGTATACGCCTTTGATACCACATCTCTTACAACGACGAGAGTACCAGTTTATCCAATCAACGGAACTGGCTTCACGTGAAATTAACCCACAAGTGGTTGCGTATTCCACAGTCGCGCATATCCTTTACGTTGTCCTCGGTGAGATTCAGCGGTACACAGAATTATTCCTTTATTCTGTTATTCTCGTACTTGTTTCAGTCATCTGACTGCGGTCATGATGAAGAAACCATCTTAAAGGGTCTTTTAGTCGAAAAAAAGAAAATCAGGTCCTATACCTTATAAGCCTAGTTGTAATTCGATCGGTTTCTTTTGGCCGAATTGCTAAGTTACGAGAACGTAAACACACCAAGATCGGTTATCAGTCGATGGTTCGTGGACAAACGCAGACACAAAGACACGCACATAAATGCACAGACACACACACACACACTCACATATATACACACATAATTACGACGGGCTTTTTTGAGTTTCCGTCTACCAAATCCACTCACAGGGCTTTGGTCAGCCCGAGCTATAATAGAAGACCCTTGCTCAAGATGCCATGCAGAGGAACTGAACCTAGAATCATGCGGTTGGAAAGCAAGCTTTTCATCACTCAGGCACATTCATATATATGTATGTATGTATGTATGTATATGTTTGTGTCTGTGTTTGTCCCCCGCCATCGCTTTACATCCGATGTTGGTGTGTTTACGTCTCCGTTAGCTAGCGATTCGGCAAAAGAGACCGATAGAATAAGTACTAGGCTTACAAAGAATAAGTCCCGGAGTCAAATGACTGAAGCAAGTAATTGAGTAAAATGTGTGTGAGTCTGTGCGTGTTTGTGTGTGCATGTATGTATATATATGTAGACATATATATATATGTGTGTGTGTGTGTGTGTGTGTGTGTGTGTGTGTGTGTGTGTGTGTGTGTATGTATGTATGTATGTATCAACTTACCCTAGGATATATGCGCCGATGGTATTCGAACTCTCGTCTTTGCAATCTGGTGTTGAATACCTTAACCACTTATTCAAGGACCTTTGCAATATACATCAATTTAAGAAGAATATACCCTAATCGGAATATTTCCACCCTTAGAAAACAAGTAATATGAATGGATGTTATGATCTAGTAATACGAATAGATGTTCCGGCAGTAACAGACTACTTATGTTTCATTGGTTGGTGATTAAAACAATGTCATTTGTCCATTAGAAATTTATTTCGTCTGAATCATGATGATACGTGTTTTGTAAAGGAATTCAGAATATGATGCAGTTGCGTCATTTAGTGACGTAAATACAACATAATCGATAGAGAGTTCTTTGCTGGTTGGTGTACCTTCTGCACATGAAAAGCATACGAAAAGGAAAGTGTGACAACAAAAATACATTTGCGTAAGTCTGTGTGTATGCACGTTAATGTGTCTGTGTGTGCCTGTGTCTGTATCTACAAACGTAATTACATATACATCAATATTACATGTACATAGCTAAGCGCGCGCTCACCCACTCACACACACATATATATAAACAAAACATTCAGACACTAAGGTTTGAAACAAAGTGTCACTATTAACATCATCTGTGGTTAAAATCTTGGTGCTTTACGGTGGTTCAATTAAGACTTTAGCTCTTATTTCTAGTAGGTTGATGCTTTTCTGCATCCTTACGCCTCCTGCTGATTTGTGATATATA
>NC_068988.1:49242511-49243723 GCF_001194135.2 Octopus bimaculoides
AAAGAAAATATTTTAGAGAAGAGAAAATAAATTCTAATTTATAAATTAAAATATTAACAATACCATTACTACTATTGATAATAATAATAATAATAATAATAATAATAATAATAATAATAATAATAATAATAATAATAATAATAATAATAATAGTAACAACAACAACAATAACAATAGTAATAATAATAAATAGTAGTAATAGTAATAATGATAATGAAGATATAAATAAAAATAGAAGCATAGTATAAGAAGAAAAAGAGAAAAAACTTCCACGTCTTACAAAATACAACAAAGAAAAGAAAAATGAACACTTGGAGATGCAGAAGCGCACGCACATCCGTGCACGCAAACATAGAAATTACACACAGAGGCTGGTGCACACACACATGCACACACAGACACACATATAACAACTGCATTGCATAGAAAAAAATAATTTCGCACAATAAAATCATACAATCACATCACTTTCAATTTTCGGAGCGCACAACAATTGCTACAATTCACTTTCATCGGAGCAATTTTTTCTAATAAAGCTGAACGCTTTACGCTGCTTGCGTGCAAGTCTACTTGTTGCATTTCTGCATTCCAGCATGCTTTGCCTGTTACGTGCAACACCGTTTGTATACGAATTTGTTTGTGCGTGAGAGAGAGTTAGGGAGAAAGAAGAATGCGTGTGTGTGTGTGGTGGGGTGTATGCGTTGTGGAAGTGGATGTGGATAAGTTTTAGGGTATTTTCCTGCTGCATCAATGAATAAAAGCTTCACAAGCAGATTTCTGCCCTGCAGCCATTTATCAAATGAGGATGTTGTGTATTTGTTTGTTTCTTGTTTAACAACATGGATGGAGAGCGAAAAGTAGGCAAGTGGAAGTAATACTGTTGTGCTTAGTTGTTTTCTGATTTCTTTTTTTTTTTTGTTTTTTTTGTTTTTGAAACACTGGTGTTTTTATTCAATGTTTGCGTGTGTGTATCTGTATATGTATATGTGCTTGTGCTTGAGTGTTTGTATGCACACAAATATTCAATGATTTAATTCAAACAATGGAATAAGTTTTATGACGGCATAAAATTTAATTCACTGTTTGAATTAATTTGTATTTTTGTCGACGCAGAACATCGCTAGTTTCCTTAGATTCCATTATTTTATTACAGTGGTTTAAGTCTGCAAAAAATACTTTCGTACCATACGTCTTATGTATGTATATATATAT
>NC_068988.1:49244491-49245320 GCF_001194135.2 Octopus bimaculoides
TTGCCTTTCATCCTTTCAGGGTTGATAAAATAAGCACCAGCTGAACACTCACCCAAAATTTCTCGCCCTGTGCCAAAATTTGAAGCCAATATTTATTCTAACGAATAATTAGTCGGCATTAGTCGGTTCAAGGTTATGGGGGAAGTCACGTGTTCAAGATGTTGCGTTATGTGGGACTGAACAGAAAGACCATGTGGTTGTGAAGCAAGCCTCTTAACTAAAATGGCCTGCCTACTACTGAAAATGTTATTAGTTATCTATCTATATAGAGTGAGTGAGTGAGTGAGTGAGTGAGTGAGAGAGAGCGCGGGTGAGACAAAGAGAGAGAACGAGTGAGACAGAGCGAGTGAGAGAGAGAGAGAGAGAGAGAGTGGGAGAGAGCGAGTGAGAGAGAGCGAGTGAGAGAGAGCGAGTGAGAGAGAGCGAGTGAGAGAGAGCGAGTGAGAGAGAGCGAGTGAGAGAGAGCGAGTGAGAGAGTGGGGAGAAGGAGAGAGACAAGGGCAGACAGAATGACTGACAGTGGCAGAAGAAGGAATAACACGAGAAGTGCCCATGAACATCGTTTGCAATTTCAGAGATAATCATAAATATCGTCGGGTTTTCATTGTTAATAAGCGCAGAGTATGACGCTGAGCGGATCTTTACAAGACTAAAGAGAAACAACAGATGGGTGGGAATACTTTCTACCCAGAAGCAAAAACTAGAGGCGCAGGCGTGGCTCTGTGCTAAGAAGCTTCCTTCTCAACCAAATGGTTCCAGGTTCAGTCATATCGCAGAGCACCTTGGGCAAGTGCTTTCTACTATAGCTTCGGGCCGACCAAACTTTTGT
>NC_068988.1:49245330-49247582 GCF_001194135.2 Octopus bimaculoides
CAGAAGCAAAAACTAGAGGCGCAGGCGTGGCTCTGTGCTAAGAAGCTTCCTTCTCAACCAAATGGTTCCAGGTTCAGTCATATCGCAGAGCACCTTGGGCAAGTGCTTTCTACTATAGCTTCGGGCCGACCAAACTTTTGTGAGTGAAAGAAGACCGTCATAAATGTGTGTGTGTGGGGGGGTTCCCACCACCATCACTTGACAACCGATGTTGGTGTATTTACATCCCTGTAATTTAGCAGTTCGACAAAAGGGACTGATCGAATAAGTACCAGGCTTACAAAGAATAAGTCCTGGGGTCGATTTGTTCAATTAAAGGCGGTACTCCAGCATAGACGCAGTCGAATGACTGAAACAAGTAAAAGTATGAAAGAATAAAAGAAAAACAGATAAGGAAGAGTAAACCCAGAACAAAAGAAAAAGAACCCGTAGCTTCCTTTGACGACATGAAAGTAAGTATCTAGAATTGACAAGGAAGAGCCGATAAATTGTCTGAGTGAATTCAAGAAATTAAGGATGCAGTGTGCTAAAGGAGGAAAAAGGGATGGGCTCCGATTTTATGAGATATTCAAATTATATCTTAAAGTGAGAATTTCGCTGGGAGAGATATTATTCATTTGCTAATTAACTAAGTTATGCAGCGGGTGTTTTAGTGAGTTGGAAATTATTAATAAATTATTTCTTATATTGATTTCTAATTTTGGCACAAGGGCTACAATTTGGAGAGAGGAGGTAAGCCGATTACATCGGCCCCCAGCGTTCAACTTGTCCTTATTTTATTGACACTTAAAGGATCATTGGCAAAGTCGTCCTCGGTGGAATTTGAACTCAGAACGTAAAGACAGACGACATGCCTCTAAGCATTTTGCTCAGGATTATACCAGTATGCCGCCTTAAATTGACTTCGTATCTTACAATTTCATATTGAATATTTCCCTACCATCATTTCTTCTGGGTGTTAGAAGAGTCGTTAGTAGTGCGTCACTGTTGTTGTGTAGTATTGGTGAATATTATTTAAGAATTATTTAACACTAAAGGCTAGAGAATCTAGAAATGTCCTGTTCCAGTCAATAGCACAGAGGCAAATATTATTTTTGTTCTGACATATACAATAGTATTTTTGCTATTGAAATGAGTTTTCATCCTGAATGTTGAAATGGCATGGAACCGATAGCACCTATTCCTATTTACTGATGGATGTGTAGTGAGACTGTTATAGGACTGTTTGCTGAAACAACTGACTGTAGAATGCACACATGCACACATATATAATGCAGACGTACAGTACATACAGTACATAAATACACGTAAGTGCGTTTATGTCCTCTTTATTGATTAACTGAGGAAAATCTCGTTAATTGTTTCTTTACAAAATGTCTTTGTTCTCTTCCTTCCTTTTATTTCATCTGAAGTAACATTGAACCCTTTGTGTTTTATACGTCACTGTCAATAATATAACAAAACAAACAGTAAAAACAAATGTTAAAAATGTGAAGGTAGGTAAGAACACATCAACAATTATCCAGCTTTTCATTAAGCTTCCTCGTGGCGGCTAAGATAATCTTTCAATGGTACAAAAAGGACCAAACCTTGAACATATATTTAGCTATGACCCTTTGTTAAGAGTTTACTATATATCCTTCCGTTCTTCAGTCACCAGGAAATGGGATAGACTTCATAGAATAACCTTATCTAAATTAGTAACATTACTATTATGGATCTTTAAAGGACAAACAGCGTAGTTGGTTTCGGATGAATTTGAATTCAGAACGCAAAGTGTTAGAAGAAACACTGCAAGGCATTTTCTTCGACGCTCTTTGGTTTCTGATTGAGGTACAATCCCAGCAATCTTATGGAAAAGGTTTAGTCGACTATTTTGACAATGTAAAGCTCGAATTAGCAAAGTTTGACTCAGTTAATACACATGCTATGTATTTAACATGCATGATGTATGTACATATGCATGTATATATATGCACGTATGCTTACAAATGCGTGAGTTTTTGCATATGCATATATATATATATATATATATATATATATATATATATATATATATATAGTTTACGTTCACATATATGTATGTGTATGTACAAATACAAATGCATATGCATATGTATATATATATAATGTATATATAACATATAATGTGTGTATATATATATATATATATATATATATATATATATATACATACATATATATATACATATATATATAAATGTATATATACATATATATATGCATATATT
>NC_068988.1:49248405-49252333 GCF_001194135.2 Octopus bimaculoides
GGGCAGCTATGTCAAATTCTCTTATACAGCAGATGTGCCATCAAAACTCTTGATTGGACCATGTCAGGTGGGGGAGAAGAGCCATGCGAGGAACGTGAAAATCACGGTGGTGCACCAGCATGACCGCAGCCACTTGGCTGAAACACATAAATAAATAAATAAATATATATATATATACATGTAGTATGTATTTGTATTAGTACTAGACCAGTACTTCGATTTATCGACCTAGAAACAATGAGAGGCAAAGGTGACCTCGACGAAATTTTAACTCAATTCAAAACCTGGGGAACATAGTTAGTCTGAAGGACTAATGTCTCTGCCAATTTTCTGTCCTTCAAGAAGCAAAATAAAAATCACTTAACGACAAACATAATGCTATCAGTAACAGCGAAAAAAAAAATAAATAAATAAAATAGCCTACACGAATCAGTGACAGAAGTTCTAACTGTATAAATTATCAATGGATTATCGTGTGTCCATTCCATCTGGTAGAAAACTCAGCCTGATCATTTTAAACTATTGCCTTCATAAAGAAAGTATCACATATAATGAATTATGCCCTGAATATGCAATACCAGTAAAAGAAATAAATATATGAATAAAATAAAAGTAGAGAACATAGTGTTAGAAACAAAACAATATGTTCTTTGATTATAGGTTTTGTTGGTCAAAACTGGCCAAGAGTTTAACGAATGCAGAAACATCATCGGCAACAATGATAACAATAAAACACAAAAGAAAATGTTACTGAAAGTAACAACGGCAAAAAATACGTATGCAAATATACACATACATATAAATCACATTGTCAAATACACTTATACAAGTACGTGCATAATGCCTTCCTGTTACTGTGTACGAAAAGAAATAAATTAGCTCTGTTTGGTTAAAAGACATTGATTCCTAACTGCGGATGTTATCGTGAATAATACCTCAATAGTTGTGATATAATCATCGAAAGCATTGGATTGAATGAATTTGTTGAATAATGTTACCCGTCTTCTCTATATCTTCGTTCTTCTATCATCGCATTTGTAATCCACGCCATGGATTTCATACTTAGCTGCGATATATATATACATACATATATACATATACATATATATATATATATATATATATATATATATATATATATATATATATATATATATATATATATATATGTATGTATGTATGTATGTATGTATGTATGTATATACATACACATGCACATGTATATACACATATACATACACGTTACACGTGCATGTTTTCCCTCAGTTTATATGTGTGTGCGCATGTATATATGTATATATGTACGTTATACGTTTGCATATGTAAAAGCAAAGATTTTGTGCGCATCCTTACATGTACATACGTGCATATACACATACATCATACATGATATATACATAGCACGTGTATTGATTAACTGAGGCAAATCTCGTTAATTGGATCTTTACATAATACGTCTTCGTTTTTTTTTCCCTCGTTTTATTTCATCTTAAGTAACATTTTCGCCATTGTGTTTATACATCACTATCAATAATGTAAGAAGCAACAAAAGATAAATATTAAACATCGTTAAGAACAACAACAATTATACAACATCAAATAACCGAATTTGCATTATGCTTTCTAGTAGCGGCTATGATAACCCTAACACAATACGAATGGAAAAAAAAATCTTGTACAATACATCTTAATTATATATGCTTAAGCGTCACTTCCAAGCGAGTATGATCTGATGGATTTGCACTCATTTGTGTGATTTGTTTCATGTACGTATGTCATCAAAAGTTGGCATTGAAGAACTCCCCAAATTCCTCATTGTGAGCAGAGGGGTATGAAAGATGGGACGGTTACAGGGATAGATATAGAGCTGCACCAGCAGACGTCTGGTACTCTGTGTCATCTGAGTAGTCCGGAGTATCGTAAAATAAGCTTACTTGTTCAAAGTTACGTCGTGTTGACCGGTATAGAAATAAAACCGGCGGCCCTAAGATGAGACCACAAAAAACACTAACCACACACAGGTGCACACATACACACACACACACACACACACACACAGATTTTCTGTCAATTTACACTCATACATATTCTCTCTCTACTCTCTCTTCTCTCTTTCACTCTCTCTTCTCTCTCTTATCTCTCTCTCTCTCTCTCTCTCTCTCTCTCTCTCTCTCTCTCTCTCTCTCTCTCTCTCTCTCTCTCTCTCTCACTCTCAGGAACTGCCTGAACTAAGATTCCCGTTGACAGCTCACTAGCATGTTTTACTAGGAATTAAGTATAATGTATTTTTCCATACATATCTGTCTATGTATGTCCGTGTACATACATGTGTATATGTGTGTTTATATATGCATACACACAAACACATATGCTCGTACGCACGTGCGGGCGCACTTATTTAAATGGAGTGAATCCATGTGACATAAAATGAGAAGAAAGTAGGTTGACGTAGAAGTAGGTTGACGTTTAGCATGATAGTGTAGATAGCGTAGAGCTGAGTGCAAATATATTGAAATATAGTGTGTGATAAGTTTATTGCAATTTCGTACACGCTCCTCTACATACACATATCCATTCATACACACATATACATCCGCGCACATACATAGGCATATGCACGCATTCATACTTACAAACATACATATATACGCATACACCAGCTCTATGTGTGTGTGTGTATATATATATATATATATATATATATATATATATATATATATATATATATATATATATGAGAAGAGAGAGTAAGAGAAATAGGAAGGGATAAAATATATAACCCACAGAGGAAAGATAAGTGGTTGTGTGTTTAGTAGTGTCCATGTCAATGTGACATAAACTCTATATAATTCACTGTGTAATTGTTTTGTAGTCGAGTAGTCTTTAGCTGAAATGTTTCAGTGGGTAAATTGCATACAAATGAAGGCGAGATTGCAACATCAACAAATGAACGCCATTAATAAACGCAATAAAAGCGATGGAAGCATCAGCAAATACAACGTAAACATCAGTACATTCACAAAAGCAACATCAACGCTATACCACCGCCATCACCATTACTCTAAATCACACTACCATCGCCATCGTCATCACTATTGCTATAATCACCACTACCAGACCCACCACCAACGCCGCTGCCGTTAACACCGATAACGCTACGATTATCGACAGCATTTTACGCTGCTATCTTCAAAAACGAAACAACATGGTGGACAATGTAATCCCTAGTATGTATGTATGTATGTATGTATGTATATGTGGGTGTGCATTTATATCTATATGTAATTATATACGTATCTAAATGTAAACACACAGATGTAAACATATTTTTTTTGATAACTTAACACACAGACACGTGTGCATTGCTGGAAATAACAGTCAAGACTTATTTAAATCGCTAAAATACACTGATAATAACTACAGAAATCAACCGTCCGAAGACTGATATTTCCAGCAGGTAGGCATACTTAGTATGACCTTTGATTAATTTTAATCCCTCAGCTGTTTCATGCCTTGGTGGGGAGGGAGTTTCCTGCAATCAGCTATATTTTTGATTCTATTAAATTGTTACACTAGATATGTTGTTGGCATTCCGTCGCTTACAACGTCGAGGGTTCCAGTTGATCCGATCAACGGAACAGCCTGCTCATGAAATTAACGTGCAAGTGGCTGAGCACTCCACAGACACGTGCACCCTCAACGTAGTTCTCAGGGATATTCAGCGTGGCAAAGTGTGACAAGGCTGACCCTTTGAATTACAGGCACAACAGAAGCAGGAAGTAAGAGCGAGAGAAAGTTGTGGTGGAAGAGTACAGCAGGGTTCGCCACCATCCCCTGCCGGAGCCTCGTGGAGCTTTAGGTGTTTTCGCTCAATAAACACTCACAACGCCCGGTCTGGAAATCGAAACCGTGATCCTATGACCGCGAG
>NC_068988.1:49252898-49255398 GCF_001194135.2 Octopus bimaculoides
ATATATATATATAGTTGAAATGTACAGAAAAACAAAAGACGAAGACAGGTGTATAAACAACAAGCAGGTGTATTAGTTTGACGCTCGGGAAGCAGAGAAAGTCTTTTACGCTCTTCGACAGAAAGGAACGCGTGGAAACAAACAGAGAGAGAATGAGGAACTTTTGGAGATACAGGATGCGATGGGTAAATTGTCACCATTTTATATTTATTTCGCGCATGTACGTTGTATGTTTTTGATCTTATCTACTACACAGTATAGCAGGATCAGTTGGGGACCACCTGTGAGGAAAACAGCATCATCACGTAATTCACTCTACCAGAAATTTCAAAACGACTTGCTGTACTGCTTGGTGTAGCCGCCGGGAGCTCCAGTAAGACCATTTCAGATTGTTTCGGTGTCAATCTGAAGATATGTACTGAGAGTGATAACAATCATACATCCAGTCAACATCATGGCGTTTGATGTGATTACAACATATTTTTATGTAATTTTGTTAAATATGTCTGTTAAAATGATATGTCAGTGTTTTCATTTTAGCGTAATTTAGACGGCATACGGATTCCTCGCAGTAACTACGTATTGTAGATGGTATTATATATCACAGTTATCAATTGATTTTGTATGACACAACACAAACTGGACTTATTTCTCACTAACTACACTAATTAGACTCGATTTCGCAATGCACACTAATTAGACTCAAATTCAATCGCTACAGCACATGCTTCTCATTCCCACGCGCCAGTGATTTGCATCAAATACATTGCTGCAGAATGAGAGAGCCTGTACCATGACGACCGTCATATTTCAAATAACTGGCATATCTTTCTGAAATCACACACAACGCCTTAAATATGCAAAGAACTTATTTGATAGTGCGATCATGGCGTTCTAGATAGGATGTGACCTAGGACTATACAATAACTTCATAATCAGCCATACTGAATAGCCCTGCATTGCATCGAAGCTAAGCTTTCAATATCAGAGGCGTTTGTAATGTCTGTCTGTTTCATTTCTCTCTTTCTCTTTTTCTCTCTTTCCTCCCTCTTTCTTTTTTCTGTCCTCTCTCTCTCTCTCTCTCTCCTCTCTCCTCTTTCTTTCTTTCTCTCCTCTCTCTCTCTATGCATAGAATTAGTTCCCCAACACAACATCAATAACCAAACTAAGAGCGTCCCAATTAACAAAGAAAATGGTTTCAAATATTGACACAAGGTCATCACTCTTAGGGAAGGGATAAGTCGATTACATCAACCTAAGTGCCGAGCTGCTACTTATTTTATCGACTCCGAAATTCTTCGGTGGAACTTGACCTCAGAAGTCAATGACAGACGAAATGCCTCTAAGCATTTTCCCTGGCGTGCGAACGATTCTACCAAGACATCGCCTTGCTGATGACAAAGATAATGATAACAGAAAAATCCCTGCAACTCACAACTACAACTCTACCTACAACAAAGACAACAACGAATCTCACATCAGCACAAGCAGTACCAACATCCTCTATAGCAACTATAGCAACAACAACATCACGACCATCAGCAGCAGCAAGTAGATTACTAATAACATCGACAAAGAACCCATTTTTACCAACACCAGCAAGAACACAGAGGACAAAAACACCAAAGAAAGCTCCATTACTACTAGCAACAACAGCAACAACACCACCACCAATAACGCCAAAAGGAGTAACAACAATAACACTACCAACAACAATAACAACTATCACACCGCCACCAACACCAGCAACAATAACAACACCTATCACTCCACCATCAACATCACCAACAACAACAATATTGATTTCAACTTTTGGCACTGATTTGGCCAGCAATTTCGGGAAAGGGATAAACCGAGTATATGAACCTCAGTATTCAACTGGTACTTATTTTTATCGACCCCGAAAGGGATAAAAGTCAAAGTCGACCTGGGCGGAATTCGAACCTACAAAGTAAGGACGAACGAAATGCCACTAAACATTTTTCTCTCTCGCTCGCTCGCTAACGATTCTACCAGCCTGCTCCCTTATATAAACATGTTCGCACGCCGGGCGAAATGCTTATCAGCATTTCGTCCATTTTTATATTCTGAGGTCAAGTTTTGCCGAGGTTGATTTTGCATTTCATCCTTTCGGGGATGAAATAAGTACTAGCACTGCAGTCGATTTCATCGACATAGCTGCTCCCACAAAATTTCTGGCCTTGTGTCAAAATTCGAAATCAGTATATAGATGAAATTCTATGAAATTTTAGTGATATTACATTGATATTAAAAAATGTTTCCCTCAGATGGCTTTAAAAGACTGATGAGAAAAAGGAAAACAGGATGTCCTGAAAGAAAAAAAAAACTTTTCTTTCCTTCCAAGAAGGATGTATTCTGAAAAGATGTATGGAGACCTTACTCGAATGCTTTGCAATAGATTAAACACCACTAAAGGCACATAAAGATTATGTGCTCAGTCGGGTGACGGAGTAGGTCAACCCCTTCCTTAAGTTGTCGA
>NC_068988.1:49257544-49258101 GCF_001194135.2 Octopus bimaculoides
ATATATATATATATATATATAAATAAAGAAATATATATATATACATATATATACACAAACGTACGTACACACATACATATATATATATTTAGATGTATGCGCAGAAATACATATATGCACACATCATATACAATTGTGTTTATTTATATAATATATACATAATCCATACATGTATATGCGAACATATATACAAGGATGCATACAAGCATACGTACATTACATACATATGTAAAGGCATACATGCCAATATACGTAATTATTCGTATGTAATTGTTCAGTTCGATTAGTGTACGTTAGGGGATTGTACTGATGGTGGCAATGCGGGGGCGACAAGGCGTCAAGGGTCGTAGTGGCAATGGTTATGGTGGGTGTAGTGTATAACTAACATATATACATTAACGCACGCTGATACACATCGGGAGCAAAGAAAACAACGACGTGTAACAAAAGAAAAAATAAATCAATTTAGCCAAGGGACTATATAATACACATGTACACAGAAACATACACACACACACACACACACACACACACACATACATATATATATATATACA
>NC_068988.1:49258167-49260167 GCF_001194135.2 Octopus bimaculoides
ATATATATATATATATATATATATATATATATATACATATATATATATACACATATATATGCATATATATACACATATACATACATATATGTGTATATGTAATTCATATACATTTATATATATATATATATGTAATACAATATATATACATATATTTACATATATATATATATAATATATGTATATATATATATATATATATATGTATATATGTATGTATCTATGTATGTATGTATGTATGTATGTATGTATGTATGTAGCACATATATAACATACATGTATACCCATATGTAGGAAATATATGTGCATAAGTGTGTATGTATAAATTGTATATTGTTATGGCGTATGATTATATATATATATATGTGTGTGTGTGTGTGTGTGTGTGTGTGTGTGTGTGTGTGTGTGTGTGTGCGTGCCCTTGTATGTGTGTGTGTGTATGTAACACATATAGCATACATGTATACCCATATATAGGAAATATATGTTCGTAGGTGTGTATGTATAAATCATGTGTAAATGACCTATATTTCTATACATATAGATGTGCGTATGAGTGTGTATGCCCATGTGTGTGTGTGTGCGCGCGTGTGTGTGTGTAAGTGTGTGCGGGCGTGTGTGTTTGTGTGGATATATGCACATATATAGAGATAGTAAGATAGATAGATAGATAGATAGATGATATATATATATATATTTGATATATATGACATGATATATATATATATATATATATATATATATATATATATATATATATATATATATATATATATATATATATATACATATATATATATATATATATATACACATGTGTATAAATATATATATGTGTGTGTGTGTGTGTGTATACAAATGCTTGTATTCATGTACGTATGTTTGTATGATTATAGACATACGTATATAGATACATAGATATAATCACACGCACTTACACCATATATAAGTAGTATCAAACAAAAGAAGAAAAACCGCAGCAACAAGAACAGTATGAATGATATACATAATATAGATAATGAAAAATATGTCACACAAAAGAAAGGGACACGCCCATCACCGCTCATTTTTAATTTAGTTAAGTAAATATATAGCTATTGTGTTTATTGTGTCTGTATGGAGAGGGATGGGTTACTGGGAATGCTTAGGTGAATGCACGTGTATATGTGTGTAAATATATGTGTAGATGTACAGTATATATGTGACCTGCATGTGAGTGCGTATCTCTATGCTGATATATCACGGCCTTTCTTCCTTTCTATGTGCTTGTGTATCTATTTATACATCTCTTTCTGTATATGTGTTTGTGTTTGTGAGAGAGTGAGTGCATGTGTACATGTGTGTGGGGCGCGTGTGTGTATTTGTGTGTGGTGTATGTGTGTGCTTGTACTCATAAGTGAGTATGTTTGAATGGGTGTCCATGCGTGCGTTGTGTGCATACGTATATGGGAATGCTTCTCTGTACAGATGCATGCACATATACATACATAGAAATATACTTATATTTTTCGTACATGTATATATGTGAGTGAGTGTGTTTGTCTGTGTGTATCTGTTAGTATATATATGTATGTGTGTATATATGTGGGTGTGTCTGTGTGTGTGTGTGTGTGTGTGTGTGTGTGTGTGTGTGTATATATATATATACACACATACCCATATATGTGTGTATCTACACATATGCGCAAGCATGGACACAAGCACAAACACAAACACTCATCAAATGTATATATATATGCACTTATATATATATAAATATATATGCTTTATTTAAAAGCAGCAGAAATATAACAAAAGACTGTTACTCGGAGTTTCCCGTTCCCGTTCATCGGACAGTTTTGTTAGAAAAAACTGTCCGATGAACGGGATCGGGAAACTCTGAGTAACAGTCTTTTGTTATATTTCTGCTGCTTTTAAAGCATATTACTCTACCTCTGGTATTTGAGTACTCTTTTTTCCACTGTGTTGCACATTTTATGTGCTTACCCCGGTAAATATAT
>NC_068988.1:49260394-49261972 GCF_001194135.2 Octopus bimaculoides
TATATATATATATATATTTAAATATAAGTATATGTACATATACATGCACTTATATATACATACACATATATGTATTTACATATATATATGCGTATATATGTGTGTGTATATATATATATATATATATATATATATATATATATATATATGCATGTATGTATGTATATTCGCGCATGAAACGTATGCATGAACGAATAAGCATTTTATGTACGAATTCTTGGATGTATTTGGTAATTGGTGTATTATATACTTGTGTTTGTATCTCTGCCCGAATTGTTTCTGTCTGTGCACTTGCACGTATGTGCCTCTCTCTGTGGTATGTGCCACGATTATGTATATATTTATTTGATCTTATATATACATATATGTAGATTGAGCGCGCGCGTCTGTGTGTGTTTGTGTGTTTTTCATTACTTGTATCTTGGTGCAGTGAGTAATGTTTATATATTTCTGTCTGTGTTTGCCAATGTTTGTGCGTATGTGTTAATACATGTTCGTGTTTTGTTTTGTTGTTGATTCCTTTTTGTTTGCGTGTGGCTGTTTATCTATACATGTGTGTTTGTGT
This sequence comes from Octopus bimaculoides, assembly GCF_001194135.2. Classification (NCBI taxonomy): domain Eukaryota; kingdom Metazoa; phylum Mollusca; class Cephalopoda; order Octopoda; family Octopodidae; genus Octopus; species Octopus bimaculoides. The sequence continues at coordinate 49,260,960 of NC_068988.1, forward strand.
TTGTGGATGGGAGCATCTGTGTATTTATATGTAGAGAGATATCTCTTCTCTTTGTACTGTTGGCGCAGTGAAAATCCACATTGTCAATAGAAGCATTTTCTATAGATCTCATTTTGCTCATAGATTATTACGATAACAATATCATGGAATGCTGTATGGCCGGTTAGCAGTGTGTACTTACATCTAATCCATGACTAATCCATGCTTGAGAATAATTCACAATGCCGATAAATAATTTATATAATTGATATTTCACACAAGTAAGAATGAGTAATCCATACGATAACGGATAACAATATTATGATTTTTTTTTTTCAATAGTTATACTCGTCCTTCTACGCAATATTTCACAGATTTCTTGCTTCATTATAATCCCTGTTATATCATAGGAAGAAAAAAAAAACTGATATTTCTGAGTGATGATATCTATACATATGTATATACATACATATATGTAAACGTAACGTGTTTGTGCATAAGTCGTAAGTAAATATATCTTTGCGTACGTTATATAAGCAAACATTTCTGGTCCCTGTGAAAAAACACGCCTTGGTGAAAGCACAAAAGTCTCTCTCGTTGAACGCTTTGAAGCACAACTTGCGTAGTTTCACTTTGTCATTGTTAACTCACCAGAACTGTTTACTTCAATTATTCGAAAAAGAGAATTAGTATTTCATAACTCTTTCTGAAAAAAAAAAAATCCATGAACAGTAGGCACTGCTTTCACTTATTGTTTATTGATGTGTAATGTAGTAATTAAGTATTAAGCGTGTTTATAACGCATTTTCGTGCATACAAGTCGGCGCCCCATAAATATTCACACATTATCGCTAACCTTCCAGATTTTGCTGCATTTCACATGGAATTTAAAGCCCTTCAAAGTCACTTTGGTGTAATAGTCGATCTATTCTTTTGGTTTGCAAATTTTGGTTTGGAAAATTTGACTTGTATTCTGGAAAAAAATTGCAAACAATATTCGTATATATATATACGTATATATATATATACGTATA
>NC_068988.1:49262127-49263526 GCF_001194135.2 Octopus bimaculoides
ATGTGTGTATATATATAACTTAATAATGGAGGGTACGAGAAACGACTTATTTCGTTTCTGACTGCTATTTTAGCATGCTGATGCTAGGTGCTGTCTCTAGTATCCTTCATTATTGATTAATAATTATTTATCTCTCTGTTTTTTTCTTTTACGCAGGCCAAGCGACTGATATAGTTGTAAACACTATCCTTATATTTCATATGTATATATATATATATACGTTTATCTATTTGTGTTGCAAGATTCCTGATCTGAAGTCGTGTTTTGAAACCGATATTTTTGTATTTCGGGTTTTTTGTTTTCTTCTTTAACTTGTTTAAGTCATCTTGACTGTGGTCATGCTGGAGCACCGCCTTTAGTCAAACAATTCGACCCAGGACTTATTCTTTGTAATCCTAGTACTTATTCTATCGGTCTCTTTTGTTGAACCACTAGAATACGGGGACGTTAACACACCAACATCGGTTGTCAAGCGATGGGTGGGGAACAAACAGACACACAAACACATACATATGCATATACTACGGGCTTCTGTCAGTTTCTGTCTACCAAATCGACTCACGAGGGTTTGGTCGGCCCGGGTCTATAACAGAAGACACTTGCTCGAGGTGTCACGCATTCTGGAGTAAGTGGAGTAAGTGTGACGAAATATTTCCGTATAATGGACATGAGTTAAAATAATAATATAAGATCAGTAAAATAAACGAGTGAAGAAAAAATATATAGTGCGTGTGTTTATCGGGCAAAAAAATAATGACCATTAATAATAATGGTCGTTACATATTTTTTTTTTATTGGAGCAAATTTGAGTTAAAGCTTTTTTTTTTTTCCAGTAGTCTTTATAGCTACATTACTGATATGTTCGCTCAATTGGTCAATTGATCAGATGAGAAAAATTGAACGACCTAATTTTTTTCAATTGATCAATAGACTAATTGAGTAGACTTATAAGTAATGTACCTATAATGACTATTGGAAACAGTTATAAACCAAAATTGCTCCGATAAAGGGAAAATATGTAATGACCATTGTTTTTAACTTGTTTTTGTATATATCATTCTGTGTAAAAAATCAGTTTGTCTGGAGTCCATCCATGGATTTACAATATTGAATTATGATGAAACACGACATTGGATCCTGCCGAAAGAAAATCTGGTGTTCTTCACTAATCTAAATAATATTGTTAGCCTGGTGTAAAAGAGAGCTTATGAAATATTTTGCCCAGGTTAATAATCCATCCCTATTAGCTACGTATATATACATGCGTACATACATGCATACATATCTATATGTATGTATGTATATATATATGCGTGTGTATGTATGTGTATGTATATGCATATATACAGACACATATGTTTGTATATATATATATATATATATATATATATATATATAT
>NC_068988.1:49263547-49263710 GCF_001194135.2 Octopus bimaculoides
TGAGTATATATATATATATGTGTGTGTGTGAGCGTGTGTTTGTGTGTGTGCGCGCGTGTGTGTGTGTGTGTGTGTGTGTGTGTGTATAACATATCGGTAGACAGTTGGGTTCGATACCCAAATCGGGCGTTGCGTTGTGTTCTTGCGCAAAGCACTTCATTTC
>NC_068988.1:49263720-49264071 GCF_001194135.2 Octopus bimaculoides
TGTGTACGCGCATTTGCATGTATGTGTTTGTTCATGTGTTTAGAGCGTGTTTACTTGCGTATGTATGTTTGTATACAGTCACAAACGAATGTATATGTATGTCTCTTTGAATGTAAATGTGTATAAGTCTAATTTTCCAGCTGTTCTTGTGTATAATTTAAGTAATAATATACAATAATAAATTTTGTTCAGTGTTGATATTCATTTTTCTATATAATTGATATTCCGGAGAAGAATTTATCCGTTCTTCCAAATAATGATACGTGACAGATGTTCTGGTGTGTAATTCATATACGTAATAACAGAAATTTATACTTTCGCAGCGCTATGCTATACATTGGGTATATATAT
>NC_068988.1:49264701-49270679 GCF_001194135.2 Octopus bimaculoides
TATATACGTATATTCAAAGTATATTCATACGTATATTCATATTTTTTTAGTCGCGATATTCCACAGATGTTATGGTATATAATCCGTGTAATAACATGTATTGATATCAACCTTTCATTTCTACTGTTTATTTTTGTGTATAACTGATATTTTGGACATGTTTGCGTTTGAATAAACCTTCCAATATTATAGTTTTATTATTCTTTCACTTTCCACATCTATTATTGAATATAATGATATTTCACAGATATTTTGCAGTATAATCTATGCAATAATATATTTCTGATATCATCCAAAGTTCGATGGTATCAGTTATCCATTTGCCTATGTAAGGATGCGGAAGTTACTACTCTAAAGGCTCTGCGTTTGACTTCCTATTCAGTGTCAATGATAAATGCTGATATAGGATGCAGCGTTGATATCCATAATTCTATATATCACTTCTGAAATGCTCCCGTGTATTTTTTATATCATAATATTTTCGGATATGACATCCAGTTTTGTATATTTTTTTAATACTTTTGAGAGGTTGAGCTTGTCTCAGCATTACGATATCATAATACTATTATATTACATTTTCATCCATGGCATCTAGTTTCCTTTGCAATATTTCGGAAAATGTTCATTGTTTATTATCTTTTCAGTTATGTAGCAAATTTTCTATATAATGATGTTTATATACACAATGATATTTAGTAGTTGTAACAAAGTGCGTAAATAAATTTTCATGTTGTTGTCTTTGCAGTTGCTGCTGTTGATTACTTTCCTATCAGCACTCATCGAGCCATCGAGCAGATCTATGTTCAGTGGTTATTGATCTGGAACTATTCTTACATTCTTAAGATGATAGATGGGGATTTCTTGGAGAATTGTCCGCTGTGTCTCGCCAGTAAGTTGACATTATACTCTTGAAATATGTTATTATCCACTCAACGTAAAACATCAGTGAAATATCATTAAAATATTTTAATAATGTAGTGGTATTTCCCAGATATTTTAATTTCGACCTTAATGATATTTTGATCAAATTTTAAAGATATAATAGCGGTAATGCAATGAAGTTTTTCCTAATACATTTTAAAATTCATTGATACTCAAGCAGTAGCTTTTGATGAATTATTGATATTTATTCCATGTTTTTACTGATATTTACAGATATTCCAATGGTACATTAATATTTAATGATTCATCAGTGATATGCTACAGTTATTCATTGAAATTTATTGGTACCTCTGGTGACATTATATTTTAATATTTTAACCTATTAAAGTGGCGAGCTGGCAGAACCGTTAGCACGTCGAGTAAAATGCATTTCGTCCGTCTTTACATTTTAAGTTCGAATCCGCCCACGAGGTCGATAACATAAGTGTCAGTTAAGCGCTGGGGTCGATGTAATCAACTTATCCCCTCTGCCGAAATTTCTGGCCTTGAGCAAAAATTTGAAACCAATAGTTTAGAGGTTTTTAAGGCGATGACCTGGCAGAAGTGTAACCGTGCCGGGAAAATGCTTTGTGGCATTTCGTCCGTCTTTATATTCTGAGTTCAAATTCCGTTGAGGTCTTCTTTGCCTTTCATTTTTCGAGATCAATAAAATAGGTTCCATTTAAGCACTGGGATCGAGGTAATCGACTTACCGCTCCCAGAATCTACTAGCTTTGTGCCAAAATTTAAAATCAATATCTAAATGAAATTTTATGAAATTTTAGTGATATTACATTGATATTACAGTGATATTTAAAATTTTTTGATCACATAGACAGATTTTCAAGACTGATGAGAAAGAAGAAAATAGGTTATCCTGTAAAGGATAAAGTTTCTCTCTTTCCAAGAAGGAGGTATTCTGAAAAATGTTTGAAGACTTGTCTCGAATACTTTGCAGTAGATTAAACTCCACTAAAGGCACAAAAGGATTTAAGCGACGAGTTTGGTGCCGGAGTAGGTCAACTCCCTCCTTCAAGTTGTCGATGGGAGGATCTGAACACAGATCATGAAATGCCGGAGTAAATACAGTAAGGCATCACGTCCTTTCCTCTAGTGAGTTTATGTGCCCACAACCCTGGCCTAATATTTATCACCCCCAGAAGCGTGAAAATCAGATATGACCTTGGCACAATTTGAACTTCGAGAGTAAGAAATCAGAATGCATATCACAAAGTATTTTGTCAGATGCATTCGCCTTGATAGTTCATGATTATTCATTGATAGTTATGTGAACTTTTAGTGATTGACAGCAATATTGTTATTTCAGGCAATATTTGGGGCAAATTAGTGAGAATTAATGATGTTTCATTGATGCATAGCAATGATGCTGTGATATTTATCAGAGTCAGAGATATTAGTGGTGTATCAATGATATTTAGAATTATTTTAATGGTATTTTACTGATATATTGAAGATACATCTATTATACTTGCAACATCTTATAACATCTTGTGTAAAATATTTACCTAACTTTCTGTGATATCTTACTTTTGAGTTATGATATTTCATACTCACTGAGATATTTACCAATGAAACAGAGCAATTTAGTGTAGCAATTTGCCCACAATGTTCCATTGTTCTTAAGCATATTTGCCTCTCATTACTGATAATACAGTTACCTATTTACCCGTTTGTTATCCTATTGACCGACTCCATTATTCGCACCAATACTTTCACTTCACTACTTCAAGCATACATCAGTAGAATAAAACGTCGCTGACACCGCTGCTATTAATAAAATCATTCATTACAACAACAAGTCTAACAACAAAAATTATATATTCATTGACAGAAATAACGAAAACCAAAATGTAAATAATAAAACAAAGCATAGCTAGTATAGAACATTAACAAAACAAAACAAAACAATGCAAAAGCACGAAGCATAAAGTGTGAATCATTGGTTTTTCATGGTATCTCGCGATCTCGATCAGTCCACAATATTTTCTGAACCGTTAACACCAGGATCAAGTTGTCGGCAGAGAAACTATCTCGTCACAAATCTAAACGTACCGTTTAAATCTGTAAAAAGCACTTACACACTAAAGTAGTGAGTTGTAAATAATGCAATGACATTGCAACGAAAATTTACGGTGCTGTCACTAACAAACGACATGGAGGGGAAAAACTACAAAAGCTTAGTAGAGGAGAAACCAAGGAAGGAATATTGACCGAAAAAAATAACTCATGCTTCGATAATAGAAGTTAGTAATATATAAAAGATTAAAAGATCAACTACATCAAACAAGCAAACAGTCGGATTATATATTGGTTTATGAAATATTAATCAGTTATTCGTGGGACATAAGCAAGTGTGTTAGAGTCACAGCTGGCCAAATCGATAGAACACGGATCTATCGTCGAAAAGACTGTCATTACATATCCCAACATTGGTGCTACTCTTGACAAAGTTACTTTAATAGCAACTTCTGGTAGCTTGCTATAACATGTATTAAGGAAAATAACTTTCAGATGCAGAATCTGATGTATGTAGCTGTGATATACATCATAAGACATTTTCCATTATACTGTCTCGTCAACTTAGTTACAATAGACACAGTGATAGTACAATCTCTGCACCTCAAAGCTGTAATAGGTCTTATTACAAGATATGTTCGGTATCTACTATCTGAATCACTTAACTGTATAAGACGCCATGAAAAAGCACGAAATAGAAACCAACGGAGTAACCTGTGTGTAATCGGTCACTCTGTTTGATATGGCCACCAAATAGTCCTCATATCACACCTTGCCATCTGAAATACGAAATGAGACATTTGATTATGTCTTCCTCGATATATTATGTCAGAAACAAAATATAGATTGAGTTCAATCTCAGGACCGCTACACCAAGGTCGGCTGAAGGCTGACCAAAAATTTTCACGAAAGAGAAGAATCGGTTCAGTCTGATGATAATTGCGTACTGATCACTCCAAAGCCATTAAAATTCGACCTCGTTGCTAGCAAGTGTGTATTCAATGGATTAATCCGGTTCACTCTGTCGTTACATGCCACATAGACATACAGAGAATAGTTCGTGGTTATGACATTAACTTTGACATGTATTTTGTTAATAAACAACCACAAGCTTCAAACTCTCCAAAGTGGAGCTACAGTTTAATGAATACTGTCTGTAACAAACAGCACGAAAACAGAGTCTTCGTGCTGTGGACATAAGAATCTACCTAAGAAACATTACTGCATTAATGCAGTAATGCATTCATCGATACTAGATTGTAATAGTAGGTCAATAAGTAATATAAATGTGAATAGTTAGATATAATACTGAAGTCGTTGGTGGCAACACAAGACAGGTTTGTAACAAATCCCTACTGATCGTACACTTTTTGTTCACAAAACTATTGTATGTACACAATGTTTAGAACTGTTCATACACGCAATGTTTGCTAAAAACCTATACATACAACAAGGTTGAGCCAATAATGCGATCACTACGAAGCTGCTATTTCTGATTGAAATAGCAGTGAAATTTTCTCATAGTTCGTGTAGTAAGATCAAAAGAATTTATTCACTTAAACTCCAGTACATACATATACTGATGAGAATCTTCATCTATTTGTACAAATGAAACACATACTGGCAGTAATAAATGCCAGCTTTTAAGCATCCACTCCAGCTGTTTGAAATAGGAAGCAAATTTTCCACAAGTCAAACAGCTAACTGTCTTAACAAATGAAGAACATATACGACATTGTAGTCTCTGACAAAAGGAAAACCATCAACAGTAGCGCTAAATAACAAGTGTAGATAACAAAGAAAAGGAACTTCTGAGTGGTCATTCGAATGTGAGCAATGGCAGATAAAGGTCACTAAAATTACTCAGCATACAATGTTAGAAAAAATGCAGAGAAAAATGTAGTCGATATCATACAAAAGTATAAACATATTTTACCAAAGATCTTCTCAGCCAGGCTCTAAGTGGCAACTGGATTATATAATACACACCTTATTTTTAAATAATTCACTTTCCACCCAGACTTCCTTCCAGGTAATAAGTACCAATGCGAGAGGTTGAAAATATGCAGAAAAATGAAAGTGCAGGAGTATGAGTAGACAAACCTAAATAAACAAAGAGCAGAGAGAGTAGAAGGGAAACCTATAAGCAGGAAAAGGCATGTCTGCAACGGCCAACATTGAGAAGCTGGAGAGGTAGAATATGTTTGTATTGGAAAACGTGTCTACTTAACAGAGACAAGCATTAAATAGGAGCTTAATACGTTACATGAAACTAAAAAAGAAACAAAGATAGACAGATACATAGATTGATTGAGAGAGAGGATGGGGGGAGCGACATACAAACAAGTAGGGTAAATAGAAAACAAATATAGTTATCTAAAGAAAAGGAACGGTTTTGAAACTTAGTACGCATTAATGCTGGAAGAAATGGGAAACATCATATACACACAATACACACACGTACAAACACACAAATATACACACTCACATACATATATATATATATAAAAGTGTTTATGTGCTTGTATATATATTTATATATGTATGGACATATATGTATATATTCATATATACACGACTATACTGCATTCCAAATATTATTTTCTTGCCTGTAAAATATATATGGCGTGGCTGTGCGGTAAGAAGCTTATTTCTCAACCACATGGTTTCAGGTTCAGTCCCACAGTGTAGCACCTAGGGCAAGTGTCTCCTACTATAGCCTCGGGCCGACCAAAGAGTTGTGAGTAGGTTTGGTAGACGGGAACTGAAACAAGCCGGTCTGGTATAAATACATACATATATGTGTGTGTTTCTTTGTGCCTGTTCCCCCCCCCCCCGCACCACCACCACCATTGCTTGAACAACCGATGCTAGGGTGTTTATGTCCCCGAAACACAGCGGTTCGGCAAAAGCGTACGCTAGAATAAGTACTAGGCTTACAAAGAACAAGTCCTAAAGTCGATTTCTTAGACTAAAGGTTGTGCTCCAGGATGGCCAGATTCAAATGATTGAAACATGTA
>NC_068988.1:49270753-49273588 GCF_001194135.2 Octopus bimaculoides
ATATATATATATATATACACGTACTGATAGACAGACACATATATATACAGGCAGATAGACAAACAGACAAACAGACTGACAGACAAACAAACAAACAGAAAGACAGACAGACAGATAGACTGACGGCTAGATAGATTGATAGATAGATAGATGCATGCATACCTACATCCATCCATCCATCCATACATACATACATACATACATACATACATACATACATACATACATACATACATGCATGAACATGCACATACAGCAATAAGCCAAGCCATATGCTTAGATCCAAATGTGTGAGTCTATGGGGCATGTGATTTGTTTTAACTTTACACGCGTGAGAGAATAGATAGTTTTTTTTCATTTTGGGGCAAGACAAAACCAAACCAAATCTAACTGAAATAAAAGTAAGCAAAAAAAACTTACATGAAATGCATGGGAAGCTTAATGGATAGGAACTGGATTTAATTCACAGGCCATTAATAGATCACTACATATATATGTATGTATTATGTGTGTGTGTGTGTGTGTGTGTATGTGTGTGTGTGTGTGTGTGTGTTGTTTGTATGTGTAACGATGCAATCGTGTTTGAATAGAGAATGTTGGTCGAAAACCGAAACTAATTGCTCATCGAATCTTGCCATATTTTATATGTTGTTAGATAATGCTCATTCTAACATTCATGCATATATATAGATATGTGTGTGTGTGTGTGTGTGTGTGTGTGTGTGCGTGTGTGCGTGTGTGTATGTTTGTGCATGTGTGTATATATATATATATATATGTCCATATATAAATATATATACAGCCATCTATACACTTACATACATATATTTATGTATATATACATACACACACACACACATATACATATATATTCATATATATACATGTATGAAATATATATATATATATATATATATACAAACATACATATATATATATATATATATATATACATATACATGTATATAGGAAGTGTGTGTATGTGTGCGTATTTGCATGCGTAGACAGAATGTATATAGCATATAGTAGTTAAGCTGCAATTCATTATGAGAATGCTAATTTGACAGTATGGATTTCTTTGGATATATCAGTAAAATTTACTGTTACATAGTCACAGTTTCCGATGCTTTTAAAACTCCGTATATATGTTAGACTTCACACTACGTAATTCTGGGGCCATACATACAACCTTATAATACATAGCTGTCCCGCACGCACTATATATGCTGTCTTTCTTGACAGACATAAACCCACACATACACGTTCGTATATATGTGTATCTGTATTTCAGTATACCTGTGTGTGTATATATATATATATATATATATATATATATATATATATATATATATATATACATATATATATATATCCATATATATTTGCTATGCACTTACGGCAGTAAAAAACACGATGTCCTATGCAATATAACAGACAAAAGAATGGCAGCAAAGGCTTTAATGGAGAACGAACTAAATATCATTCAAACACCGTGGATGGTATTTTTGTTTTCAATTCAATTTCTCTCTCGGCAGTTATTGTTTCATAACATATATTACTTACTGTCTTTATGTGTTCATAGTTAGATGTACTTATATTTTGTATATATATATATGTGTATTTATGTATCCCTCTAACTAAAAATTTGAACAATCAATACAGCTCTTGTAAAGTAACGAAATTTTTGATTTCTAGATTTGAACTTTAAACTTTCCATATAGACATCAATTTTGTACTAGAATCAGAACTGGGGGGGGGGGAGCAAAATATGACTTTAGTGACTTTTTCAGCTATTGTCTCGCGGTCATTATATCCAGAATGCTCTGACGAGCTTATAGCACGAGTATATAGCTGTGAAATCTTTAAGGGTTATACATATAAATATGTGTGGTATAAAATATTGACTTGTACGCTTATATCTATAGAGTTTGTGGTGCTACTAAGCACAAACACCCACACAAGCACATACATTTACATACAGACGCACAATCACAAACACGAATTTGGCGGGGCGTATGTACAGTATGAATATATGTATGTATACACACACATACATACACACACACACTCACACAAGCACACTCATATACAGTATAATAACCGGCTTTACTCGCAGTATGAGAGACTGCAATAAGTGACCAGAAGTTTTTAATGAAAGTATATCCAGTTTAACATAGCATTGTCTGATTTCAACTGGAAAGTTAACATTTCTATAACTTGAAATACATTCCTGTAACTTGAAATATCAGTATGCTTATAGCAGTCTAGAGTGTAATAAAAGCGCTCTCTTATAGGTATACGTTAAATATGTAGATCAGTGATTCCCAAGGTGGGGCCTGAGAAAATTCAGGTGGGGCGCGGGGCATAGACGTGGGCTGTGAAAATATTTGTACATGACGAGCGGTCATCGCAGGCACAACCTTAGATTCCGTCTTTCCTTTGAAGCCTCCACATCGGAAACTCTCTTGATAAAGGATTTCAATGACATATTTTGCGATTTAAAGGCAATGAATTTTCCTTCTTGGTTAACTCAACCGCTTCTGATTAACGTTTCTGATGCTACAATCCAATACCAAGAAGTGTTATCAGAATTACAACATGATGAATCAGTGAAGACTTTGTTTAAATTGAAAGGTACAAAGATGTGGCTATATGACGAGGTTGAAAGAAAATATCCTAAAATTTCTACATCAGCGAGAGAGCTACTGATTCCTTTCCCTTCGTCTTATTTGGTCGAATGTGGTTTTAGTGCAGTTGATAATTTGCTCGAAGCCAAGAGAAACCGGCTTGAGATTACAAAACGTGGCGATTTACGACTGAAATTAACAAAGTTGT
>NC_068988.1:49274521-49282184 GCF_001194135.2 Octopus bimaculoides
AATCCTATTCGAAACATATACTAATTTGAGCCATGATGTCCCTATAAAAACAGGGCAAATTTCAGACACTAGTCAGAAACAAAGCACCTGTGACGTAAGCCACGTCTTTCTATTTGAACATTTCGAAAATCAGTGTAAACTGTGAAACCGGTTACAAATTCAAATATATTAATGAAAAATATTTAACTATTCTCAGATTATTTTCAGCTTCTATTTTTCAAATATACATTATTTTATTTGTTTCAGTCATTTGACTGCGGCCATGCTGGAGCACCGTCTTTAGTCGAACAAATCGACCCCATGACTTATTCTTTGTAAGCCTAGTACTTATTCTATCGGTCCCTTTTGCCAAACTGCTAACAGCCCAAAGGATTTGGCTATGTTGGGGTACTACCCGTATCATCACATTTTCAATGGTCATTCGTTTGAGATTGACTTGCTGCCAAATTTAGAGTTTGTTCCTATGACATTGGTTTATCTGGTTCCATGTGATTGGGAAGCAATCTTCTTACAGGGCGATCTGCATCTAAAATGAGAAATAAATACTGCAAGGCATTGTGTCCGAAACTCTAACTACTAATCCATGGCTTGTATTATCTGAATATGAGCCTTCCGTTCTTCCATCGTTTCATTTATCTGCTCAGTTAATTATCGAATAAGTGGCTGAGTATTCCACTGACATGCGTAGTCTGACAAGGTCAATGTGAGTGTGCGTAATAAGGCATGGTAGATGTCTATATTGTATGTACAATTCACCGGATTTTTCAGTTCACCCAATTTCGCCAAAAGCCTTGTGATGATTCGAAGATAGAGCAAAAGATATTTAGTAGCAGCATCGCACACCAGAATCGTATGTATGTATGTTTGTATGTATGTATGTATGTATGTATGTATGTATGTATGTACAAATATTCACAATTATATATGTGTGTATATATACAGAAACACATATACATACATACAGGTAGACAGGCAGACAAATAGATAGATAGATAGATAGATAGATAGATAGATAGATAGATAGATAGATAGATAGATAGATAGATAGATAGATAGATATAATATATATACGCATATCTGCATGCAGCTACACACATACATGAATATACATGTATGCATAAATGAATATACATTTATAGATATACTCACACACACTAATATGTGCGTGTATATGCATATGAGCATATGGTGTATGTATATATGTACACCCACAAACAAATTCACACAGCACACACATCTATACGTCTGTATGTGCTTTGTGTGCACGTATATGAGTGTGTGTTTATATAATAGTTTTGATTGTTAGGCCCTGTAAATATATTATGATGCAAATGTTATATGTGGTGTTGGTGATGGAGATACTAATTATATTTTTGATGTATATGGTAGCGATGTTGTCATTATTTATCATTCTTGTTGCTGATGATGATATACGTTTCGTTGTCGTTGGTTTACTTGTTATAATTGTTGTTGTTTAATATTTGCAGCGCTATCTTCTAATCACAATGGTCTATATTAGCTCATTAATTTCACAATTTTAGCAGATTATCACAATCAATTTCAACTCATTGGTATATTTAAAATATCTCATTAAATATCTTCAAGTTTAATTAGTATTTTTAAGATATCTAGACGCCATTTTAAATTCGTGTAACGGAAACTGGATAATAATCTGTAGCAAAGGCGGAAAAAAGCGATAAAGAACTAATAATGTAATATGGAATAACTTATAACAAAACCTAGAGAAATACCGTGGTATGTCAGAAATAGAACCAACGAACGGAGCTAAAGGAAAATATATTGGATTGGTTAGTGAGCAATAAAATACTCGTTTTATTCTTCATCCGACCAGAAGTATGGGCGCGCCAGGAGTTTAAATCGCTGCCCCACCCACTGGACAAATATTACAGAATGTGCTTTGATAGGTTAACATGAACTAATTAAATTTTACAAGCCATGTTGCGTTTTTTACATTAGTTTCAGCCTCTTGGTTGTAACGATAGTATTCTATTGATATCTTTAATATTTAACTTGTTTTGCTCATTGGGCTACGCCCACACTAGAGCACAGCCTTGAAGAGGCTAGTCACACAAATGTTTAAGTATGGTATTTAATGAATCAGTCTCTTTTACAGAGCTACAAGGTTGTGAGGACGTAAACAAAGAAGCACCGGTTGTCAAGCAGTGGGGAACAAGCACGACAGAAACTTATTCACACAAACCTACATACACATACGTATTATATATAATATATGTCGTGGTTGTCTACTCCTTATGCAGAGTTTGACAACATCCTGTACCTATACCTTAGCCCGATCATGGCATCTGATGTGGCTTTTTAAACCAGACAATGTTCTGAAAAGACACCCATATAGATTGCACATCAAATTTGGACCACTAAGAGCTGCAGATAAGTTCTGATCTTTGTGGATCTTAAAATGTCTTTTGAGGCCACCGTTAGATTTACAACACTTCTGGCATACACTGCACAGACATTTAGGCAGAATAGTTGGTGGAGGTTCGTTTTCCATGGGTTCGCAGATGAGATTTGAGCCCTGCAAATGACAGGCATTGTCTGTCACAAATTGCCATTCACCTTCTCGATTGTAACATTTTTCCTTGGATCTCTTTTGAGTCTTGCATACGTTATCCTAACCTTTTCGAACGCTTTCACTCCACTCTATACTTTTCTTCGCCGTCCAGCTCGATCTGAAGCAAGGGTTTTTTATGTCTTCTGGATCAATTCCAAGTGACTTCATAATAGTGTTTATGCCGTCCTTAAACCGTTTTTTTACGTTTACGCCGATAGCGTTTCCCCTCTGCCAGATCACCATAAGAAAACTGTTTCGGCATGCGTTCATGCTCCATTCGAACAATATGGCTACACCATCTCATTTGTTTCCTCAAAATCATAACTTTAATTGGGGTGATGCCTGCAGATGCAAGGACATCTGTGTTTGGATTAAAATAATTCCATTTGATGTTTAAAATGCGATGAAGGCATTTTTGATGGAATTGTTATAACAATTTAAATGTCTTTCATAACACGCCCATATTTCACAATAATACAACAGGGATGGTAAGACAAATGATTTGTAAAGAGCCAGCTTTGTATTCTTATTTATATGTCGCTGGAACGAAACCCGTGAATCCAAGCCACTAAATGCCTTTGCTGCCCTTTGAGTTTGCAGCTGTATTTCTGTATCATTACAACTGTTTTTTTTTTCAAGTTGATGGTCAAGCCAAAATCATCACAAGCCGAGATTGTAGACCTGTTTCAAAATGACTGACAAGATCGCAAATCTCAGCGTATAAAAGTTCCCTAATGAGTGAAGTAAAAACCTTTGTTTTGAATTTCAGTTTGGTCAGATTAAAAGCATTTCCAGTTGTCCTGCACACCAAATCTTAGTAAAATTATGGAATTGGTTGGTTGGTTAACTGAAACCTAAAAATGCACTTGTAACTTCTTCTAAAATGTCCCAAACAGATTCAGTATACATACTTCCTTTCTTCACTCCTACCCACCTCTCCTCGCCCCTCCTCTCTTGCCCTGAAACCTACTTGTTCTCTTTCTCCTAAACACCTCACTTCATTGATACCCCCTCCATCCACACCCCACCCCACACATCCCACTCCCACATACTCAACCCCTACCCAACATCCTCACCCCAAAGCCACACCCCACCCTAACATCCTTACACCACCACACCGCCACACCATGCACCACTACACTACTACACCACATTACACCACCCCACGGCACTCCACACACACTGGCACTGACCACTTCCCAGCACCCACATCACACACCATCATTCGCACACCCACACATTACAGATGCACACACACACACGCACACATCCACATGTCAAAATCAATAGCCCCTGTCCACACACTCTCACATACACGCGTACCTTCGTTTTGGGATCACCAATCAGTACTTTATTACCTCCCCTTCTTCCTAGCTCTCCTTTCCAACAACCTTTTTCCAATCTGTTGCCATGATTGATCGCTAAATCTACAAGTTTTGTTTATTCTCTCTCTTTATTTCAACGTGTTCCTTTCTGTGTTCCTTTCTGTTGAAGAACGTAGGCTCCAAACGTTAAAGACTTTTTCACTTCCTGTGCGTTAAACTAATACATCTGTTTGTTGTCTACACCACCTGTCTCGTCTTTTTTTGTGAATCCTCCCCATATACATACATATATATATATATATATATATATATATAAACGCATGCGAAGGGCTTCATCTCGTTTCCGTTCACTCAATCCACTCACAAGGCTTTTGCCGGCCGGCCGGCCTGGAGGATATAGTAAAAAATACATGCCCAAGTTGCCATGACTGTTTTGCAGATTATTCTGAAGAAGAGAGTCAATATCTATGACTTTTGCAACGTAACCTGGACTGAGAGAAAATTGAAGACGTATAAATAGATGTCGTTGAATTAATTCCATAGAATATACTAAGGAATGAGGCGACAGTGTGAAATTAAATGGGTAAGAGTTTTACTGAAGTATATGGTTCTGACAAAGTATGAATCACCAAATTATGCAATAAGAGATTTGAGAATGAACTACAATAAAAAATATTTCACTGAATATTTACATATATATGTTTTTGTTTTTTAATAATCACGCTGCTGAATATTGTTTGGGCTTAAAATCTTAAATGTTAATACCATCAATATTAATAACGCAATTTATATTACAATTAATGTATAATTAACGTTGATTTTTTTCTATCTTCGTTTCAATCCCCATTAAATTTTTGTATTTGACTTTTTGATTTTACTTCCCTCGTTGATTATATTAAGTTTTGTCTCTCCTCGAATGTTACGTTGCTGAGATGTCCATACATGTATCAGAAATCATACGAATCATTTATACAAGGTAAATATAATTAAGCTCAAACTGGAGATACGAGATAACTTAAGCCGAGATCAGGTTGATTTCTTAGTTTTGTTTTCCGTTCCAAACAATCATCAAATCAAAATTAAGGATGTTAAAATATCTACCTGAAGCGTCATCCTAACATATTCTACCAATTTTCTAAACAGTTAACACCCTACTCCAAGAAAGCAGATAATCAATATTTTCCATGAATTTTAGCCCCCGCTTCACCAATGCATTTATGGTTAGATCTAGGGAGCAGGTAATGTCATATTCTGTGTGAGGTAAGATACAATTTATTATAGTAAGATAGTTGTAATGCATCATATGCATTTATTGATGAAACCTAATGGCTGTTGTAAAATTTATAAATTCGGAGGCTTTCTTGCAGTCCTAGAGTTAAGGTGAGAAGAAAGGTCACATTTGACAGTGATCCACTATTTGAGGTGTGTTGCTTACTGAATGTTTGCCAACGTACTCGAATGTTATTATCCGGTGTTTGATCATAAAAGACTTTTCTATATATTTGAACGTTTGCTGACATGTGAGCTACGTTGGGAAACGGTAGTGTCAGATGTGTGAGCAATACTCCGGCAACTAAACGTATTCAGCATTTCGGAATTCATGAAAATTACATTCTAGTTTGCATTTCTAGCAACGAAAACCTGTGTGAGTGAAAAACATTACTGTAACCTCTTTAAAAAATGATTGACTGTGTGGTACATTAAGTACGGTGAATTGTGCAATTGATATAAGCAAAAAAAAAAGGAATGTATGCGAAGAAGTTAGCTAGTACAAGAGATCCGAGTTGAAAATCTCTTCAGGTGTTTCTTGGAGCCTCTGGACATGATACTTCTGTCTCCGTGTATAAAACCACCCCGCTGTCAGTAAAGGTTATATGTAGGACGTCTAGACCGAAACTATCTTACCATAGTAGTCAACTCAAGATAACAAAAACATGGAGTTAAATGCCATTTCTTTGGGATTCTGTGTTTGAAAGAATTTTTTTTTCTTTAGATAAATAATTTTGCGGGGCAAGAGATGTTGTGAGCTACATTCTTAACAAAGATCAAACCTGGGCCTAGGCCTACTACTTGAGCATTTTACAATAATACTCTTCGCCGTCTCCAAACACAATGTGGGTTTAATCCTGTGTAGATCTTTCACTGTTCTAATGGATTTTCAACGGCGATCATTTGGTTTTGGTCTTTTTATCATATGTAATTGTAATGGCCTGAAAAAGTCAGCGTATCCCTTCTTTTCACAGGAATGTGTTTACGGAAATTTGGCTGCTAATTAAACAACCATTCTCCTCAGTTTAACGAAAGAAGAGTTGGTAACTTCAACAACAAAGTCTAAATGCAACATTTTAAATGCCATCAATATCAACAAATGCTATAAATTAAACGGTAATACACTAACCGTTTTATAGGAGCACAAACGACTTGATATTTATTTAATCCTAACGTTGTCAAGACTGCGTACTCAACAATAATACAACGCTTACAAATTTTCCATTATACCGCAACCATTTGTTTTCTCACCTACTATGTTTGAATAAAAATATGCGATCTGCCGACTCATCTGCAAGACATACATTCAGTATCCCAAGGAGATGACAACCGTAGTCGCGTGAATCTACCGGTCTTTACACTTACCTGCACACTCATCTAAACTGACATCAACTAACAAGAGACCTGGTTTCAACAAGCCCAGTGTGATCGCTAATCTCGCAAAACATAGCTGATAAATCTCCATATTATCGAATCCCATTTCTCCTTTCTGAAGGGAAAAAATGTGCACTAAGTAACACTTGATAAGCGTTTATAGATGTTTAGAAATGAAGGTATTTCGGATTTCGGTGTGAGTCTATATTATGTAGACGAAAAGATCTAAAGTATGTTGTGTTTTATTTTTATCAGTGAAATTTTTCCAGCCAAAAGACCATAACTTCTGGTTTTTCAACGGCATACATAAGTACAGTGTATTTTAATGGTAAAGCTTATACTGAAGAGGTGCTTCTATAGCATAATTCGAATTATGTGTGTGTGAGAGAGAGACAGAGATACAGAGAGAGACAGACAGACAGACAGACAGACAGACAGAGACAGAGTTTAACGGCAACAATGCATTCAATATATATGTGAATGTAAGAGAAGTTACGTTTGGTGTAAACAAGATATATCTACTATATTTTGATGGGCCATAACAGCATATTTAACATACAACCGCTATATCGGGGCTAACCACGGGTGCAAAAACCACAGCAACAGCAATAATAACATTATGTTACTGTAAGAGAAAGAAAGCACATTCATCATCGAAGATATTTAGCAACAGTTTTATCATTTTATATTTGATATTTTTTTCTTATCGAAAACCTACTGACACGTACCTAATGCAGTTAATTACATTCTTAAAATCGACCTTGTTGGCTTATACACAAATGCCATGATATGCATGACTGACAGTACCATTCACCAATTTTTGAATACTTCATACCACAGGCCATAACTACAAGATTGCTTCACATACACACACATACACGTGAATATATGTGTGCGTGTATGTATATGTATGTATATATATATATGTGTGTGTTTGAATATATATATATATATATACATGTACATATTTATAAATAATTATTTATACATATGTGTGTGTGTGTGTTTGTGTGTGTGTGTGAATAATTATATATATACATATAAACAATTATACAGGCACGCACACGCACACACATATATATATATATATATATATATATATATA
>NC_068988.1:49282295-49286753 GCF_001194135.2 Octopus bimaculoides
TATATATGCACACACATTCATACAATACATACATACACAAGCAAATATACGCACGCATGTTGGAACACGGAGACGCACGTGCATAGATTAAGGATACCTGTATTGAAAGACACGCAAACGTTGATGCAAATGAACAGACGCTTTCTGTGTTTGTTCAGAACTGAAGGCGGCTTGCATGGCGGCTGTAACACATGAGTTGATTTATACAAAGACTGGCCTTTCACATTTGGCTTTTGAGTGTCGAAGAAGACATTTTATTGTGAATTGTTTCTGTGGTGACGATGGGGATGGAGATATAATGCTGGCATCAGAAAAGGCAAAGTTACAGGTCCAACCTTACAGTCTCACGCAGAGTAATATGAAGTATAGCAAAAGGAATCCATTTTATCAAGACATCTGAAATGATCGAATGGCTTTAGGAAGATAATTTATGGCACTTCTTTAGAACAGCAGTAATGCATAGACAGCATTGAAAAGTCAACTTTGCAATACATTGACTAGCCATTGTCCAGCAAAGGTTTGGTAAACGATCTGTTTCTGATATAGGGGCATAGCTGTGAAGTGCGTAGACAGAAATACATAGCTTCGAGGATAGAATTATGCATATATAACAAGGAATAAATATTGATATCTAGAAATATTTACATAAAGGTGCGAGGATAAACATACACACACACACACACACACACACACACACATGAATATATGCACATAGATACACGCAGCTGATGTATGTTCTCGTATATTATTTATAAATAGATGTTTTTATATACATCTATAAATTGATGAATATCAATCTATTTTTCGATCTTATTCGTTGCCTATCATGTGGTTTCTATATTAGTGTGACTGTATGTGTCTTTATATTCATACGCCTGAAGGTACGTACATATATGTATGCACGTATGTATGTATGTAAGTATAAATATCTTTTGGTTTTATTTTACAGATTTCTAACCAAGAGAGAGAGAGAAAGAAGATTTCAAACGCAGTGTGAAGGGCTCTTGCACTATAATTTAAATGTATCTGTTCATATAAGCATATTGCAAGGGTGGATATCACTACATGTGTGGCCTAATACGTTATGACTCAAGCATTTATATCTGTGCTTGCCTGTCTACGCGTACATATGTCTACAATATTGTAGGCTAAACTTCAGAAATGTTTTACTAACGGTGACTTCGTAATTAGCCGTTATTTTGTATTTTCTCAATGTTTTACATGTTTTCACAGTTCTATTAATGGCTTGTAACCGTAATTTCCTAATTAGCCATCTCCTCTCCCATTTTGTGAATCTCGGCTTCTCAAGAGGCAGCTAATTCTATATGCAAGAGCTTCAATAATTACAGGTGTAATTCTAAAGCTAAAGGCTAGGTAATCTGTAGATTCTCCATTAGTTCGCTTTCGAAATTTACATTTTCACAAATCTTTACCTTATGTTAACACTTGCTTAACACTTTATTTACACTACTATTCGACACTTCTTTTTTCTCTGTCCTACCTCATTGTCTGCTCTGTCAAGTCTACATTTTACAAAGATTTTAAAAGGATCATTCTACAAATAATTTTATATTTTAAGAGAGTATAAGAGAGTACGTCATCAACGTCACTTTACATGATATTTTTATATAACACGATAACATTTTATCAAATATTCATATTATGACATAACGTTACAAAACTTTATAAGATTACATAGACATTTTATACCTATTTTCATTAGAATAGAAACCATAGCTAGTTATTTACAGAAGTTCTCCCCAAAATTGTTTTGCAGCATATGCGCTGTATATGATCTGATCACTGACATTAAAGATACTTGATACACCATATCTGGTAGATGATTGCATATGTTGCATTTGAATATGAGCCAAAAGGCTAAATTTGACTCTAGATGTTACCGACAATTATATCATTCTGCATGTGTGTGTGTGTGTGTAATATGTGTACGTATACACATAAACGTCATATACATATATATATATATATATAAACATGTATACACACACACACACACACATACGCACACACACACACACATATATGTATGTATATATTATATATTATATATATGCTCACCAGATACCATGAGGTTAACTCATTCTGATATATTTATACACCTGTATTCATTACAAGGATTAGTTACTGGCTGAACACCTATAGCACCTTCAAGAAACTTAAACCATGCCCACAATTAGATTTAAATCAGCATAGCTGACGCGCAGAACTGCGGTACGAATGTAATTTCTGCTATTTAGTACCAGCTCATTTGATCTCGCAGATCGTAGATCTGTGATCAACATTGTTCGAACCATGGCCATCATACCGTATTTTATAGGCATTATTTCTGCGAGTAAACTATCCAAAATGTACTTTCTTCCTATGAAATAGTAGCGTGCGTTTGTAGAAAAATATATACGGTAATTATGGATTTTCGAACATGTTGATCTCAAATCGGGGTACGTGTAACCCTAATGTTACGCGAGTGAGATTACGAGTGGGATGGTGGGTGTTGTGCAAGATTTCCAAAGAATTTTAATGTAATCAGCCATGAACTCATTCAATGCTATGCCTCTACAAATTTATCAGATATTAGTGAAAACAACAGCAATTTTCATCATATATATTACTTGAAAGTATAGTAATCCCTCACCATATCGCGGTTCACATATCACGGTTTATTATCTAAGCTTGCGTCGATTCCTCTGTGGTATTGCTTTGCATTTATAATAAAATAAATATATACAAATTATAAAAATAATTTTTTTAAATACACAGTACAGTACTGTTTCTACTTCGCAGATTTTCAGCTATCGCGCGGGGCTTAGAACGTAACGACTGCGATAGTCGAGAGATTACTGTATTGACTTCTAGATATTATAGATAACAAATTAGCCATTATCTGTTTTAATTTAACTATTAATTATAACCAGTAAGGGATATTTTGTGGAATCCAATTCTGTTACACTATATTTTTCAGAAAGGATAGGCTATCACTGACGGACACGACAAACTTTACAAATCAAAAAGAATTCTGAGAAACTCTGACGTAGAGTATCGACGTTTTTGTCATGTTTTGGGTTAGCTTTCAATCGATCGTACCTACTTTCAATAGCAACACAACCATGGTCTTCTCACCTTTTACACTCGCACTGTATCTAGCACTACATTATACAATTTATCAAAATACTTTTTTAAGGTAATAAGATGCAATTTTTGTGATTTGTAATCTCCAATCTAACATATGTAAGGATTTGGATTTAAGCGGGAAATATATTGCTGTAATACAACAAAACGCCTCTGATATCCCTTCTTTTTACTATGATAATCCCCTTCATATTTAGGATGCATTATAGGAATATAAATCGAAATCAATACACGACTTGTACATTATTTTATAGGCTACGGCGAAATGAAAGGATATGTTGTCCACTGTGGAATTTCAAATGAGAACTTAAGGGGCCTTAACTAAATGCAGTGAGATATTTTGTTCGATGCTCCAACAATTCTGGCAACGCTACTGTCTTAAATATTTGCATCAGATAAATCCAACCTTAATCTATAAGACAATGGGTCTACTTCTGTACGATTCCGTTAATCTCCACGAGTCGTAATAAAATCTCACACACAGGCAGACACACGCATATACTGACACAACCATTACTTACTGACCAGAACCATGTATTCTAGTTCTTGATCTTCCGAATACAAGAAACTAATGCATGAGTTGCGAGTGTCACATGATCTGTTGACAAACATAAATCACTCAGGATGCCACTACATCGTCATTCTACTTGCAAGAAATAGCAGTCAAATATCGTTCCTTGTTTCTGTTGAAAATAGCTGTCAAATTTATATTACATGGTACTCAGGCGTCCACAAAAATATATCAAATACAAAAGACAATGACAATAAACAAAACATGCGTGCCATAATGGTGGGACAGTCACGGCTGGAATGCCAGCGGCCATAGATCAGCTCAATCGGTAACTATAGCAAGTAAATAGAAAAATAAAATAATAGAGTTAATAACCTATTATAATCGGTAACTATAGCAAGTAAATAGAAAAATAAAATAATAGAGTTAATAACCTAAATATATAATGCAGTTAATAAAGTAACCAAAAAATTAAACACTATTCATACAGTAACAAGAATATTTAGTTAATAGAGCAACTACATTGTAATAATGTTAATTATTGAATTACACTATAAATTGCATTAATTATTTAGTGGCAAATTTCCTGCGCATATGTGCTATGTTCCTGGGTATGTGTTATTCGTGGTTTAAATGACTGTGTGAGCATGTGTGTACTTGCGTAACAATATATATGCTGAATCAATGATTAATTACATTTAACTATAAGGCTGATACTACAAAAAACACTAGTGTGTGTGTGTGGATGTATATATATATATATATATATATATATATATATATATATATATATATATATA
>NC_068988.1:49288458-49289398 GCF_001194135.2 Octopus bimaculoides
TGTCATACCGGCCATGACGAAGGGAAATAGCCCTGAAACTCGAGTCGCCTTTATATATATATATTTATATTTATATATTTATATATTTGATCCTTTATATTGAACACTCAATATTTCATCTACATTCAATACTTTATTTCATGGTGCCATCCATTTTTATTTTATTTTATATTATATATTGTATATTATATTATATATTGTATATTCCATATTCTATACCCCACATTAGTTCTGCAGGAATATAAATAAAACATAAAAAACAGACAGTGTTGGAACTCTTTTAAGCAAAATAATATATATATATATATATGTATGTATGTATGTATGTATGTATGTGTGCGTGTGTGTGTGTGTGGATATATATATTTGTTTACTAGTTTCAGCCAGAGGATGGGACCATACTGGGGACCCGCTTTTCAGCATTTTGAGGTCTTCTTTCAGTACTGTTTTTGATGAAGAAGGGAGTTGGACGAAGCTGCTCTTCTTTATGCCTCCTACGTATATATACAAATACGTAAAAATATTCTTATACATGTTTTTTTTATTTATTTATTTCTTTACTTGTTTCATTCATTTGACTGGCAACACGCTGGAGCACCGCCTTTAGTCGAACAAAGGAATTATTCTTTGTAAAGTTACGGGGACGTAAACATGGCAGCGATGGTGGGGAGGATATACCACGAACTTCTGTCAGTTTCCATCTAACAATTCAACTCACAAGGCCTGAGGCTATAGTAGAAGACACTTGCCCAAGGTGCCACGCAATGGAACTGAACCCGGAACTATGCGACTGCAAAGCAAGCTTCTTACCACACAGCCACGCTGTGCCTATATGAATATAGATGAATATATATAACATACACACACACACACACACACACACACACACATATATATATATATATATATATATATATATATATATATATATATATATATA
>NC_068988.1:49291821-49292998 GCF_001194135.2 Octopus bimaculoides
CAATGTTTGATGATGGTGTATATTCGGTATTTCAGCGAAGACCTTCAACCTAATGAAGAAATGCTGTTTACAGAGAAATTTCTGTTTGATTCAAAAGGTACAACTATTTTTCACACTCTCAAATCTTTCCTTTTTGAACATAATATCCCACTCAGTAATATTCTTTATTGTGCGTCTGATGGAGCCCCTTTGATGATAGGAAGATACAGAGGTTTTTCATCTCTCGTAAAGTGTGAAAATACCCACCAGGTACTAACTGTTCATTGCTTGGCACACCAGCAGCATTTAGTGGCAAAAAATATGAACGGTAGATCGAATGATGCGCTATACTTAGTCAACTGTGAGCAAATTGAAGTCTAGTCCTTTGTCTGATCGAATTTTCTGTCAACTCGGTCTGAAAAATGATGAGGACTATACTAAATCCTTATACCACACTGAAGTGCAGTGGCTGTCAAAAGAGAACAGTGTTTTACGCTTTGTTGAACTGTTTCATATAACTATATCTTTCTTTGAAGATACTCCACTATCCGCTTCATTGATCGCTGCATTGACGGATGCTTTCCTTTGTGATATATTCACAAAATTAAATGATTTGAATAAGTTATTGCAAGGAAACATAAAAACTCACGTTGACTGTAAATCATTTATCACTACCTTCATTTCGAAATTGATGCTGTATAAGACTAACATTTCAAAATGTCAATTCCATCAATTCCTTGAAATATGTATTGGTTGATGAGGATTTAACTGCATATCGCAAATATTTACAATCATTACATGATGACATAGTGGAGCGATCTCAAGATGTTATTGCTCTGAATATTCCAAACTGCTATAGTAATCCGTTTGAGGTTGATGCAGCCGATTGTGTCAGAGCTTTTTTTTATGCAGGTGGGCGATGGATTAGTTTTTAGTTGATAGGTGGGCGATATTGCCATTTGGCGCGAAAAGTTTGAGAAACATTGCTTTATATTATGGTTCCTAAGCCCGTTTCAATAAATTCAGAACAAACGCGTGTGGATGCTATGATATAAACATATATCTATCCATATATCTTATACATACACGCATACATGCATATATACATGCATGCATATATACATACATAAATACATACACATATGTATATTATATATATACATATACATATATATATATATATATATATATATATATA
>NC_068988.1:49293181-49298738 GCF_001194135.2 Octopus bimaculoides
TATATACATACATCGGAGAAAAAAGACAAGAAAGAAAACAAGAATCCGAGCCCATCCAAAGTATTAATAAGACGCTCAAGGAAGGAAAGAGAGGTTGCTTTACGTTTCGAGCCGGTGACACAGGAAAGCCCAAAAGAAAAGGGAGAAAAAGAAATCACTAACTGTCCATACACACACACACACACACACATATACATATGTGTGTGTGTGTGCGTGTGTGTGTGTGTGTGTGCGCGCGAGTGCGTGTGTGCGTGTGTGCGTGTGTGTGTGTGTCTGTCTGTGTCTATGTATACGAGATTGTATGATTGTGCATAGAAGAGTATTCCATTTCGTTTGCAAAACTGACAATAATTTATATGGAGAGGGAGTACATATTGATGACAGGCAGATATACGGATAAGTGCATATTTGTAATATGAACAATATAGATGAAGAAAAATATCTACAGTTGCCATAATGTTTGTTACATAAACAACAATAACAACCATTGGCCACCCTCATCCAATGGCAGATTCTCTGCTGGAGCACCATTGAAACTACCTTTTGATCACATGTTGTAGTCCTAAGAAGGACAGGATGTATCTGATAATGTCATCCAAGTTATATTGTTTACAAAATAAAAATAGGATGGTCATAGTAGGTATGCTCTAGGCATAACTCTCCTAGATTACGTATAACCTGATGATACAAAGGAATCTCTTTCTCTTCCTGTTCATTAGATCTCTAGAAATTACCGACATCACATATAATACGTTTGTAAAAGGTGATGGTCGGGTTAAATACGTCGAAACTATGCGGATTATGGTTTCCATGACCGACGAGACGTGTCCCATTGTTAATTTGTCGTTTTCCATTAAATGTCTCCTGGTTTCACTTTGAGCTTCTGTACTAGATTTCTAGTGCACACAATATTCAACTATTACCGCTCATCTACATACATTTGATTCCGTCTTGCTGTGACTATTCTAGCTTTACCTCCTCCCTAATTCCTTATTTTTTTGCTCACTATATTTTTTGTTTTTGTTTTTTTTTTTGTTTTTTTCACTTTCCCTTAATATTTCTTTCTTGTTCTCACTACCGCTTTTTATTTCTCTCTCTCTCTCTCTCTCTCTCTCTCTCTCTCTCTCTCTCACCATTTGCCTTTCTGTCGCTTTCTCTCATTTTACCTTATATCTTTCGCACATGATACAATATATATTGGAGGAGACGAAAATTGTCCGAAGCGTTTAGAGAAAGCATCCCAGTACGTTCATGAAATATGCTGTTTTGGGGACTAATACTGCAGTAAATTAAGTATGGTGCATAGTTGGCTACTTTAATGTAATACTGCTGATATTGCGTACAACGGTCTTTCATTGAGCACCAGCGAATATTTTATTCCTAGTTACCAATATATCGAAGACGATGAATAACATCTGGTTGGGTGTGAGTATACACCACTGAAAAATTCCAACACGGCCGAAATGCATCTGGCGTTCTCACTAAAAGCTGTTTGACAATTTTAGTCTCTCCCCAATATATATTATGTTTCTAAATACAGCGCATCCATAACAGATTGCATCTCTTGATGAACACTGCAGTAATTTGTCTTTCAACGATATATGTACATTTAAGTAAGTTACATATGACAGACATACATAGAGAGGGAGAGAGAGAGAGAGAGAAAGAGAGAGAAAGAGAGTATAATATGGATAAAATTTATACGCATATCTGTTCACATGCAGACGTACACGTGTACATTCTGATTTGAAATTGTGGCTATAACATCACGTATATAAACAATTTAAATACCGTACGCTTGTAGGGCCAATCATTGGGTATGTAACCATTTCATGCTGATACCCATTTCTACTCAAGCCCTCGCAGTACCTAGCACTATTGCTCGATGGAGTAGCTTTCCGTTAGAACAATGGATAGAAGGCTTTACATAATTCGTTCGGTACACTGAGTTCAAATCCCTTCTTGACTATTTAGTTGTCGATAAATAAATTGCCGAGCCCAGTTCACTTCCGTCAAGATGGCGACGCTAAAATTTTACCCGGATTTTAGAGTCACATGTGAGGGCTGTACGTATTTAGCAGCCTTTAAATGGAAGTTGCAATATATAGGCAATATATCTCATTGCAAAGCATGTCAGTGAAGAAATATCTGTGAACTTGCAAGCCTAAATTTCCTCTTTTATTTGTGCAGACAAGCTAGACCCATTTGAATACAAGCAAGTTGTATTCAACTTGTTGTGTCCAACCAGTTGAGAGAAGGATTGACATCAATATCTAAATTGTTTTGTAAAGTTGTTTTTCTCCAATTGCATCAACCCAATTGCATCAACCCAATTGCATCAACCCAATTGCATCAACCCTTACATAGCATATTCATTGCTATACCTGACTAACATGAGAAGCCGACTAAATTTGGAAACAGCATTTTGAAAAAGCCTTCGCTAACATCTGAGATGATCTGAATAAAAATATCTTCATTAATTCACTGATTCCGTTGTGAAGTATATTGCTTTCGAAATTTATTCTTGCTTCTTTATTCACGATAACTACTGCCATTGCCATTAATATGTCTTCAGGAGATCTAAAATTGTATGGCACTTTTTAGATTTAGCCACTTTATATGTCAACTTTTTTTGGAGGGAGATGTACTTTTGCAGGTTTTTTTTCCTTGTTTTTCCAAAAACAAATTTCAACTTTGAAAAAGTCAGAAGAGTTCGGCTGGAACTGTAACGAGCACTTTTGATGTTCATCATCAAATATTATTACTATGATGTCCTTCTGCATCAGCCCCGACATATTTGTTTCTGAAGTGCTCCAAACGGCTTCAGATTTGAGCTTAAAAATACAGCCTAACAACGTGAGGATTTGCATGTCGTGAGTGATTGTTATACAAAGGAAACAAACTGCGTATAATCATTATTCCGTTTCCTAGTTTTTCATATGTTGAAGGGTAAATCTGAAAAAGAGGTATAAGAGCTAATATTGTCCTGTTCATGAAACCTATTTTGATAAATGTTATATTTATACATTCCAAACAAAAATGATAAATATCATTCAAATGAATATATACTGCGACATAGAAGATATCTTTAGTAGGTTAAGGTTTTAACTCAGAGTCTGGGAGTTCAGATTTGCATGCACTCTTCATACTACTTGTCATTTTCTTGCACACCCACCCAGATTTCATGACAAAATTGGCTTAACTGTTCCATGAACCTCCAAACTATTTTTGTGAACTGGTAGCAAAGTCATTCTTGGTTTTTCGGTCTGCAGATCAACAGAGATAGTCACAGAGCAGCTTTCTCAGTTAATAGGCTGGCTTCCGATATTCTCGGTTATTAAGCAGAATATTATTACTTTTCTATCCCACTCTAACAGTCGAAAAATTTATCTAAGGTAAACTTTAATATTTTCTTAACGTTAAGATACAATGGACATACAGTCACAAATAGTTAATGCACACGCCAGAGAGAAAAATATACACGCCAACAAAAGGTTTATTCATACGATCATAAATTTTATATTCGATTTATACTTCAATGAGTTAAGTCCTCTGTAACCCAACCGACGTGTTGAGATTTTGAATATTAGTGAATAAAAAGACTTATGTTTAATAGACTCTCTTTATTCATTTCTTATTTTACTCTTCGTTCATTTACTACTTCAACCATTCAATAAGCAACCGCACTTTTATTTCACTAAAGATGTAATAGCAGCAAAAATCATAAAATTATTTTGCTTGCATTTCAATGAAGGTAAAAACTTCATATCTACTGGTTTGTTGTAGTTATGGCGATTGTTTGGAATAATATATGTAAATTAATTCAAGAATAGTATTTCAGAAGCAATCATATTTGATAGAACATCGATTTACATCAGTAGATTCTGCTGCTTCATATAAGTTAGTAAAAAAACCTACAGGAAGTGATGCGAAAAAATTAAATCTTTCACCTTGCAACAAAAGTTTAAATATGTTTACAGTGTATGAAAGATCGGAAACTGCCTGAGCTCAAAATAATATCTGTGGCTGGAGAGCAAGTCAAATAGATACTGAAATAGCTAAAAATTTAAACATCTCCCAGAGCAATGTCACTAAAATTGCCAAAATAAAAAAAAATCCGAACAAGCACATATCACTTAGAACACAAACTGGATGTCCTAAAACAGCGTGATCAAGGTTCTGATGATGAATCGAAAATAGAAGAAAATTATATTATAAATTAACCTTAAAATAAGTTTTTTTTTAAATAAAAGAAAATTTAATTTCGAATGCAAACTTTATTCAAAAGTTATATTTAAACATTAAGCTGTAGATAAAAGTTTACTCACCATTCTCAAGACGCCGGATGAAAATTGACAGAATATTTTAATGTAAATATTGCTTTTATGGAAGATTATATGTTTATAAATGAAATTCTCAAAACCCTTAAATATGTTTTCCCTCTTATTCTCAGGACAAATAACTTAAAATTTAAAGATCACAGAGAATTTAACGTTAGACGTGAAATGGCCAACTGGTAACATAACAGGTGTCTTTGGCACGAAAGATTTGAAAGGTAATATATATTTGCCAATTAGATTTTTTTGTTTATATTTTCAATAAATCATAGCTGTATCATGCTGTGCTTATTGGGGACGCCATAAAGTTGCAGAATTTTCCATAGCGATTCTCTGTGAACACTATCGAAAGCCTTCTTGAAGTCGATGTTGTTGACTATAAAACGCTTTTTGAACTCTCGGCATTGTTCAATAATATTGCGTAGAATAAATATCTGTTCAGCACACGATCTCCCACTTCTAAATCTAACTTGCTCTTCATGGAAAAGTTTATTAGCTTCCATCCCTAATCGGTTATGTATACCTTCTCTGGTACTGACAGCATCGTAATTCTGCGCCAGTTGTTACAACCGCTGGTACAACCTTCCTTTGGGAGTGAGACGATCATTCTAAGTCACCAATCACCAGGTATATTCTCCTTTTTCCAAATCTGGTTAAACAGGTAGGTGAGCTCTTTAAGGATTATTCCTTTCCTATGTTTGAGCGTTTCAACCGGGGATTCCTCCAGTCCTGCTGCTTTATTGTTCTTCACAACTGTTAATGGCTTCGAACACCTCATGCTTTTCGATGTCGTTCCTTTGTACGTTCAGCTGAGTAATGCTTGGTTCCTTATCTAACATCATTAGGTGATGGTTGGTTCAAAACCTCTTGAAAGTGTTCGATCCATTTTTGGACTCTGTCCTTCAATTGTTATTAGGACACGGCCTTCCTTAATCCTAAATGGAACATTGTTATCACTACGGCTTCTACTCATTTCTTTAACTATCTGGTAGTGTCTTACTGTAGTTAGCGTCTGCTGTTTTTTGTACTTCTACTGCTTTATCCTCTATCCACTTTCTCTTATCTTTGTGACAGATCTTTTTTACGTGTTTGTCCAACCTTTTGCATGTTGCATCCTCTGTTCTCCATACTTTTTTGTGTCTTGGTGTGATATCGTATTGCTTGACCTTTTTCTTCTCTTTCTCTCTCTTTCTTTCTATCTCGTTATATATATATATATA
>NC_068988.1:49299260-49305529 GCF_001194135.2 Octopus bimaculoides
TATATATATATATGTATATATATATATATATATATACAAACATACATGCATGGAAGTATATATATATATATGTGTCAGATACAGAAATACATCTATCCATATATGTCCTGCATTAGAGCGTTACACTAATTGTAGATACATATCCGTTTAACACACGTACGCATCTATTTTGATATGGTTTCCGTTGGTAGTAATTATGTGATCGATTTTATGCATTATTTTTATGTCTGAATAATGGTCTATAAACACAATCGCATAAATTTTGTGTAAATTTTTTAATGTTTTATATCTATGTGATGAAAGTATCCATAGTCACTGACATACACGACATAAGAATAATTTCTTGAATGATAATGTATAACCCCAACAATATAAATTCAAATTCAGACGGCAATATGTACCCCAATCATATCAACCCTGTCCACCATACACAGGCAGGATCGCATGCCAACGTTATTTCACTATGTGGATGAGACTATAAGGATTTATGATTGCGGAACTTCAATGTTCCTAACAAATTGCGAAAAACTTATACGAAAATAAGAAAAACATAAATCTTCAATACAATCGCGTATTTGAATAGAAAACATGTGAAAAGTACGCAGTTTTTCAACCATGGAAATATGAAACTGCATAATAAAACAGCTAAACACAGAAAAGTGAACGACAGAATTTCGAAAGAAATTGATCGGATGACAAATTCCCACCGCAAAGAAGCATTTTGAAAACGTTCAAGCGGAAATTCGGCAGATAAAACAAGATATCGATAAATCACTAATATTACGTTTATTTAGCAATAAACATATTCAGTTCTTGATATTCTACAGGTATCGCTTTCTTGGTGAATTTGACACAACAATGTAAATAAACTAGGTAAATAAGAAAACAAAAGAAAATAGATTGATGTATAAATCCCTCCATCACTCGCGACACACAGATACCCATTTAACCCAGACCATATTACATTTCTTGGTCTTCGAAACCATCATCGACTTACGTCAGAAATGTGTGGGAAACAGAAGTACTGAAATAAAGTTACTATAGCAAATCCTACAATATCTGAAATATAAAAACATTATAACCATAGCCGATAAACTTCAAGACTTACATGAAGTGAATGTAATAAAAATACTTTCTCGCACACAATAAACAAATGCTCAGCCCGAGATATAACAAGTTCTTGAAGATTAAAAAAAAACATCACAATATGTAAGAGTGATAAAGTAAAATCTTCGAAATCATGTATGAAGACGGATATTTTGCGACAGATGAGGATATACTCATTGATACAAACAAAAGGATAAGGATTCAATGTGATAATAATATCTGGCTAAAAGTTAAGCTGAATATCCTATCTATCTGGACCAGTTAAAATGCATAAACACAACACCTTTTCTTACAAAAAAGTATCTCAAATAAATAAACCAACACACAAACCACCGAGTAATAAGATAAGTTTTAAATAATACGCTCTGAAACAAACATTTTAAGCTTAGGATTAAGCAAAACGAAGGATATATTCATTGTCTTCCGTTAAGGCGTAAAGATATGTTTACCAACGTTCCATTAGCAGGAAACATTAAAGAATATATTCAAATCTCTAAGAATGAAACTGTTTACAATGACAACTGGTCTAATCATTTAATTATAGGTATCTCTTAAAAGACGTACCATTTCTGTGTGAACCAAACAAAATCGAGTGACAAAAGAGAGGAGTTCCGGGTTCTTCTTGGGACCTACAGCTCTGGTGATCTAGGAGACCATATTCGAAAAGAGATGGTTACCATGAGATGAATGACGGCACATTGGGTAGACAATAGATTCATAGTAAAGAAGGACGTATAAATCTACCAATTAAAAATTCAGACCCTGTCACGTATACCTTAATATGAAAAAGCAGCAGTACAAAATAGCTTTATTTTTTGTATCTGAAACTAAAGAGCTGAAAGGATGGCGATTAATTTAGAAATATAACTCTTCTAAATAAATTACAAGGAATTAAAATACATTAGAACCTCGCAGTATGAGTGCACCATTGTACGAGTAATTTGCTGTACGAGCCGAGACTCGTGCGAATATTTTTTCTTGAAGTACGAGCAGAAATCCGCAATACGAGCACACAAATCGTCCCATTTTTAAAGTAATTCAGCTAATAAAACTAGTTTACATATTTCTTTTCAATTCTCTTTTTTATAATTGTCATTTTACTTCTAACTACTCTTTTTCTGTTTTAAAACTCATAAAAAATTATTTTTGAGTGTTTTTTGGGGAATTGGGACGGATTAATTATACTTTAGCTAATTTCAATGGGAAAAATTGATTTGTAAAACGAGTAAATCGTAAGACGAGCTCAGTCATGGAACGAATTAAACTCGTGATGCGAGGTATCACTGTATGAAGAAATATTGATAAAAAAAGGAAAAGTAGAACGAAGTTGTGCATGGAAGAAAATAAATGTGTGTATGTGCTTATGGGTGTTAGCGTGAGTTTGTGTGCATTGCTTCAATCGTTACATGTTATAGTAAACTCGCTAAACACACAAAAACACATACATGCATACAAGAGGGAGAGAGAAATATGGAGAGAAATAAACATACATAAAAACAGAAGAGATAGAGAAAGAGAAACATGTACAACAGGGAAAATAAAGCGAGTAACAAATCTAACAGATTACTGTTAGGTGAAATTCTTTCAGATAGGAAT
Source organism: Octopus bimaculoides (assembly GCF_001194135.2). Lineage (NCBI taxonomy): Eukaryota > Metazoa > Mollusca > Cephalopoda > Octopoda > Octopodidae > Octopus > Octopus bimaculoides. Next base: position 49,301,964 of record NC_068988.1, read on the forward strand.
GGTGAAAGAGATACATGCATGGAGAAGCGTGTTGGCTAGTCAAAACAGATAACAATTTACTATTATTGGCACTAATTCTTCGGTTCAGCAAACAAATTAGCTACTTTGCAGAATTCTTCCTGTTTATGTCAATAAGATTTCTTTTCGCAAAATTGTTGTTTCATTTCGCATTGCATACAATTAAGGGGGTGTCATCGTAGTATGAAATAGTGTAGAATATTACATGCAGATCTGTTTATAAAAGTGCAATAAGATTTATTTGATTATTTGCTAAAATAGAAGAGTGTATCGTGGTGTATTTTTGTTGTTTCGTTATATATGCGCGTGTATGCGTGCGTGTATTTGTATGTGCGTGTATATATGTGCGTGTTTGTGCAGGGGTATTTGCATGTGTGTGTTTTTCTGTGCGAAAAAGAAGAAGAATGAATCTATGTATAATCATACACATATACAGATATATGTGTATCTGTATATGTGTGTGCGCATGTCTTTACAAAGAGGCATACTTCATATACTAGGTGTTCTTGAAAAGTTCCTGGTCATGGATAAAAGAAAATACAGGAGGATCAGTTAATTATGATTTTATTCAACATATTCCCCACTCTGATACATATATTTATTGCAGCAGTCCTTCAGTTTTTCTAAACCCTGTAAAAGAAGTGGGAATTTGGGACTCCGATCAGGCCTTTCTCGAAACCCTTATAGCCAGAATCTTTTCAGCACACCTGGTATATATATTTTCTCTTCCTGTTTCTTTCTTTCTTTCTTTCTTTCTTCTTTCCTCACCTATTCCTTTTGACCATTCCCCTCATTTTAACATACACATCTTTTCTCTCCTCTTTATCTACTTAATACTTCCACTACATTCTCAAAATTTCACTCACACCACAAGACCCCTTTGAATGAACAGTACATGGAATCTACGTCTCCACACTTTCCGTTTGGAATGACAAAATATGAACTCTTATCGGAATTTACATACCATGGACAAGAGACAAGAAGCATTTCTACAACTTCTACACATCACTTTCCTTTGATAATGGAACTGCATCTATAACAACCTACATATATTTTTATTTTCACTTTTATTCCCTTATTTCCCTTTATACTTCTTATTTCCATCTTTTTCCAAAATAACTCCTTATATTGAGCTCTAATATTTCCCTTTATTTAACCATCTCACATCGTCTCTGATGAAGGGATATCCCTAATATCCCAGAAACAGCTGTAAGACTAAATGTCGGTCTCTTTTCGCTGCAGTATCCCACTGCTATTTATTTTATTGACCACGAAATGAAATGCAGACCTCAACGCATTTAAACTTATAAAGTATAACCCTCAGATAACAATTGTTTCTACAATAGACACAAGGCGCAAGATTTTTGTGGGAAGGCGCTAGTTGATTAAATCGATCCCAGTGCTTCACTGCTATTTATTTCATCGATCTCGTAAATATTAAATTCAGTGTGGACCTCGGCAGAATTTGATCTCAGAACGTAGCGAAGGACGAAATGCCGCTACATATTTTGTGCAGCGTACTTAACGTTTCCACCACCTCGCGGCCTCACTCTCAGATAATAAAGATTTGAAATTTTGGCACAAGGCCATCAGTTTCGGAGGAAGTGTAAATCAATTATATTGACCCCAGTATTCAAGTAGTACTTACTTCATCGACCTCGAAAAGATTGAATGCAAAGTCAGCCTCGGCTGAATTTGATCTCAGAACGTAGAGGAGGACAAAATGCCGATAAATCTTTTATCTGGCGTGCTAACGATTCCGCTAGGTTGCCGCCTTATCCTCAGATAATCTTATCTACTATAGGCACCAGGACTGAAATTTTGGAGAAGGGGCGAAGCTGGTACTTATTCCATCGAACCCGAAAGGATGACAGGCAAAGTCGACCTCGGCGTAATTTGAACTCAACGTAAAAAACCACGAAATGCCGACCAGTATCTTGTCCGGCGTGGTAACGATTCGGCTAGCTCACCGCCTCTCTGTCATGTAATAATAAGCGAAAATACATTAGTCGTATAAATAATTAAGTACCAAGTAAGACTGACGTAAATTTGAACTCTCGAACATGTGGCTCAAGATTAAATACAGTAAATTTCTATAGCGATCAGTTGGTCACTTAACCAAAAGCGCCACACCTCTCTCCCGCGGTTCTGTTAGTGGTATACAATAGAAGGACTATTTCCGGAAAACATTCTGTAAAGACTCAATGTTTAATAGCCATTTCATTTCATTCTAAATCTTTTCCTTTCTCTTTCCTTCCAAATCGCTTTTACCAATTTGGTAAAAGTTTCAGCTTCCGCCAGTTTCCCCACTTCCATTCGAAACATACATAGCACAACAACAACACAGTAAGAAATATACACCGTCACCAGCATAACCGTCTCCCCATCTAGCTTCATTACATCAAGGAATATTTACTCCACCTCCACCTCCTACGAATATTACTATTACCACAGTTACCATCAAATTTTGTTGTTGTTATTTACGCTCTTATATCGTTTTTCCTTCATTATCATCACCAGCAGCATATATACTCTTCAATATTTTCCCGTTTTCCTATATACTATCCCTTCTTCTTCTTCTTCTTCTTCTTCTTCTTCTTCTTCTTCTTCTTCTTCTTCTTCTTGTTTATCATTATTATTAACCATCACCGTCACCTCTCCACCCTATCTTCCTATCTTCTACTTTCACGCAACTATTTAAATAAATCAGCTATTAACGTCGCTTTTTATTTATATTTCCTTCTCTCTCTTTCTCTCTTACACTCTCTCTCCCATATACATACATATATATATATATATATATATATATATACATATGTCTCTCTCTCTCTATATATATATGTATATATATGTATGTATGTATATTTATATATACACACACACATACATACATATATATCATACACACTAATTATCTCAGTCTTACTGTTCTCCTTCTTTCTTTCCGACTGCCCACATTTTCCTTCCTCTCCATCTCGCTCTGTGAAATTTCGTTTGATTGTCCCTTTCGCCAGAACCGGAAATTCAATTCTAGCCCAGCAGAATGATAAGCACTTAATTTAGTTCTCCAAACTTGTCTTTGTAATATTCATTCTAAAAGAACGCCGCTAAAACTTCAACACTTTGGTTCTTTCTACTTTATTTTATTTTGTTCTTTTCTTTTGCCTTCTTTCTTCCTTCCTTTCTTTCTTTCCTTCTTTCTTTCTTTAAATCTTTCTTTCCTTCCTTTTTTTTGGCTACATATAAACCATTATAACAACCGACCAAACGGAAGATAGATTCATAAAGCGTCTCCAAATTCTTTGATTCCAATAACATCCATTTACACGTAGAATTTGACTATACTTTCTCAAAGACTCGCTTTTCTTCCGTCTATCACTCTTCATATACATACATGCATACATTTCTACATACATACATATAAATATATCTATATATATATATGTGTGTGTGTGTGTGTTTGTATGTAGGTATGCATATACATAAGTGTGTATATGTATATATATATATATATATATATATATATATATATATATATATATATATAT
>NC_068988.1:49308250-49310936 GCF_001194135.2 Octopus bimaculoides
TATTACTTGTAAATGCTAATATTGGTGGCGATCGAAAGCATGAACCGTGCAGACACGTTTATGAAATTATATACAACTTAATTTGTAAAGCACTAGCTTCGCTAAATGTCTAGTTATAATAAAATGAGTTTCACATTCATCTGATGGTATATCTATACTTTTATAAAATACAAATGTTTTATTCTTAAGCAAGACTGTTATAGAGACAGTACTTCGAAGTTTCGACCAGTTAAGCAAACAATTGTAGGAATGCGATGAATTGAAGTCAATCTTGGCTTAATCTAGTCTCTCTCTCTATTGAATTGAAAGTCTACTTTGGGTATGTGGTCGTGAGTGATGTGGTAATTAAGTTGTAAGGTGAGCTGTGATAGAGAGGTGTTTTGAAAAAAAGTTTCATTGGTGAAATTTGTGGTTCTGTTATTGTTTACAGTTTATTCCTGTACTTAAAACTTTGTAAACAGGATTGTATATTGAGGTTTGTTCCCTTCAGGTCATGCGATCGTTTGTTAGTGGTTCCCAAAAGAACGTAAGTAGGTAGTATTGTTTTATCATTTTCTACACATACATACATACATACGTACATACATACATACATACATACATACATGCATATATACATACATACATACATACATACATACTTACATACATACATACATAGTGAGAAAGTGGAGCGTGTCAATGAGATTTTATACTTAAGCAAATTATCTTCTGTAAGTATTCCCAAATGGTGAGAGTGTTTTGATTTTGATCTTCTGTCTTCGACACATCTATGTATATAAATTCGCCTTTTACTAAGGCTTCAATTCCAGAAACATTTTCCTTAAAACCAAGCGATTGGGCAGCTTCTCTATGGAATCTTGACCTATTATATATACATCTCAGCCAAATCTCTCTCACAGATAACACCTTTGAAATTGAAAGTTCACGTAGTTTTAGATATAAACATATCGGGAAAGATGTACCCTTTCAAGTAAATGTGGTGATTAGATTTTCAGTTTGTTGCCAGTTTTTTATAATTTTTTTTATATATAACTGATTTATTGTGAGGTTTCTTTTTTCCATATTATTCCACGCATACACTTGCGCACATCGCTTCAATATATATATATATAGCAGACTCTGTTTTATCCCTGTTGGCCTGATTTAGTGGGGAAAATAATTTCTGGTTTCATTCGTGTTTCTATATGATATATTACCTTACTTTTACCCTCATCCTTTCACAGCTTTCGTATTTAAACAGTTTGTTTGCCTTAAAACGCTGGTCATAACCTGTGAACTAAGATCTTAAGGTTAACTGTCGAGTGTTTCCTTTTTAGTTATTTTCTCTCTCAATAGTCTGTCTGTTCTAAGCAAAGCAGACTCTTGGAAATGCTCCAAGCTCATGTCCAATGCCAACCTTCTTTTAACTCTTTGAAAATATTGCTAAACATTTTTTTTCCTTTTTTATGTTCGAATTATAAATAATTTCTAAACCTTTTTAGTGACCAGAGATTTTACTCTTCCACTTTAAACCTCATTGTATTTTCCACATTTTATTTCATTTTCTGTTGTGTTCTTACACTGTTAGATCTACAACCATGCCTTTATCCATTCTCTCCCATCGTGACCTCAAAAGTCAGGACGTCTGTTTTCAATAACATGATCATTTTTGGATGTTAAATTCTCTGAATTACTTAACATTATCATGATCTTGGCTAATATTTTCCCATGGTAGTCTTCGTATTACCTTCCTCTCTCTATCTCCCTCTCTCTCTCTTCTTCTCCTTCTTCTTTCTACCTCTTCTCTTTATTTATTTCTCTCTATCTATCACTATCTCTCTCGCTATTTCTCTTGCTGGCCGATATCCGATTCTTTCTTAATGAACAAATTCCAGCAACATTAATATAGTGGCATTTCTACACATTTTAAGCTTGTTTGGTGTAGGAAACACACTCTCTTTTCTGTTCTTCTCGCTTATAATTCTTAATTTATACATCAAATACAGCTGCGACGAAATTATTATTCTTGTTATTATTTTTGTTGTTGTTTGTTATTGCTGACGTTCTTGTTGCTGTTGTTTTTGCTGCTGTTATTGCCGTTGATCGTGCTGTTATTATTATTATTATTATTATTATTATTATTATTATTATTATTATCTTCATCATCATCATCATCATCATCATCATCGATATCATCATCATTCTGATCATTATCATTGCTTTTATATTCAAATGTTTGATCATTGATATTTGGTGTTTGATGGCGTCTTGGCAATACATTACCAGGGCCATGCTAGAGCACTACCTTTGGTGAACTTGGCGGATTAAAGAATTCGATCCAAGAGATAAATTGGTTTGTCTGAAATATTTAATAACCGTATCACCTGTGTTACCTTAAAATGGCTTAGCTTTGACATGGTCAGGTTTCGATCTATCCAATTATTCCTTAAGAGGAAGAAAATGTGCTTGGACCCGTAAAAGTATAAAGCACAGAAAGCAAATATCTACGCATGCACACACTCATCCACAGACACACACACACACACACACACACACACACACACACACAGACGTACACACACACGTATACACATATTCAAAACTCAGAAATGTATGTATGTACACAGAGAGAGGCAGAGATAGAGGGACAGATAGCAAAAGAGCTATACACACCCAACAATATAGACATATATGTACATATATA
>NC_068988.1:49313398-49318643 GCF_001194135.2 Octopus bimaculoides
ATCGGTGTCTTTTGCCGAACCGCTAAGTTACGGGGACGTAAATACACCAGCATCGGTTGTCAAGCGATGTTGGGTGGACAAACATAGACACACAAACATATGCGCATATGAAAGAAACCCGTCCTATATATATATATATATATATATAAATATATATACGACGGGCTTCTTTCAGGTCCCGTCCACATGGGATTTTGTGTTGTCTATTTTGGGTTTTGTTCTTCCCATCTCATTTCCACGGGGAAACAATTTACTCCTGCAGGGAGGTTGAGAGATGAGTATTGATAATAACACTTATTTTTTAAGGGATAAAATAGGGGTGACGATGAAATATATGCATACATTACATATTTTTGATTACAGCTTGCATATGACTAGCTAGAATGAAGGAGCAGAGGTCACTGAAATTGCTGAACGCTTCTTATGTTACTACAGTGCTGTTAGCGATTGAAGGAGAGGGTGTATCTTACGTTCAGAGATTGGAAAGTTAAAGGAAGCCAAATTACTGTTATTCGCTAATAATCATAAATATACAATTATTAAATGAATAAGTATTTAAACGGATTTATACATTAGGCTCATAATTAAAATGATAACATATTTGTGCGTGATTGCGTGTTTGTGTTCATAAGGCTATATACATTTTTCTAAGTTCATAGTATGTTTGTGCTTATACTTCATTCAATACGAGTTGTATCTCGTTTGACACACATATGGACAAGCTCCCACAAGCAATCCACATATATTCGCACAGTATCTTGCAAAGACATAGCAAAATAAGTATTAATGCTATACACATTGTGCTTAAATGAATTATCGTGTGTGTGTGTGTGTGTGTGTGTGTGTGTGTGTGTGTGTGTGTGTATGTGTGTGTGTGCGTGTGTGTGTGTGTGTGTGTGTCTGCCTCCACAAAAAATGAACTGTTATATTAGTTTATCTTCAGGCTGATTTGATCGTCTTAAATCCTTTATTATGTATGTATCAGCTATATACATAGAAAAAACTTTATGAATCAGATTCTATCCATATATGTTTGGAGGAACAAGTTACATTGATATACTTTGGTGATTATTTTTCTTGCAAATTATTCCATTAAGAGTATAAACGCATTTGTATTTTTCTGGATATGGGTTCTTTTTATATGTGAAAACCACTTTCCATATATCTTTAATACTTAATTCATGATGAATAAATAATTGTCATGAGATATATATATATATATGATTATTTGCAGGATCTAACAGAATCGAGGCATTATAATAATAAAGACACTAAGGTAGAGTCGAGGGCAGCATACCCTGTATCAACATTTATATACAGGCACTCACGTACTTACTAAATCTTATGCGGAATATTTCCTTCCAGTTACGCACACATCCATAAATATAGGCCAAGTACATTCAACGTATACGTAAAATCACACGAGTGTATATTCAGGCTTGCAGTCTATGGTCCCCTGCAGGCTCAAGACCTTGAGCATCTAAAGGACGTATACATGAGATGTATTTGATTGATTCTCAGAATAAGATGGTAAAGGAGTGTGGGTTTGTAACGTTTCGAGCATAGCTCTTCGTCAGAAGAGGAGAAAGGAAATATCTGAGACGGCTGATGTTCAAATTTATGTCTACGTTACATGTACACTAAATGTTGTGCTGTTAGGTTTTCTTGAAGCTTGATACTCAATACGTAATGCGAAACTACGGAAAATATTGGTCTGTAACGTATATAATAATGAAATATAACTGTAATAGGCAAAAGGCACATGTCTACATCGTCCACAAATTTCTGATAACAATTAGACAAGGTATTCTTGAAGAATGCCAATCTTCTTCCCTTTCAACTTTATTCTGACTTCGATTGCAATCTAATCTTTCCCATCATTAGCAACGTCGAGTGAATCGCCACTTAACAAGGAATGTTGGTTTGGCTTGTTTGGATTAATCACCGTCTGGACTAGTTTTCTCCAACATTTCACCCATGCCACATCTTGTATAAATAAATCAATTGTTCTAATACATGCAAGGTCTTGGTAGCATTAATCTGATTGTGTTCCGAGGAGTAGACTTCTCTCTTCTGTACATAATTGTATTACTATGTGAATGTATTACGTTTGTGTGTATGTGTGTGTGCGCGCGTGCATCCGTCAGTATGTAAGTCGTTCGCGCGTGTATGTGCGTATCTCTAAATCCAAGTTGACGATACAAGTGTGATGTACATATACATATAAAATATATGTATATGCGTGTGTGCATGCATATATATATATATGTATGTATTATGTATGTATGTATGTATGTATGTATGTATGTATGTATGTATGCATGTGTATATGCATATGTATATATATATGTATATACATATGTATATATATATGTGTGTGTTATATATATATATATATATATATATATATATATATATAGAGAGAGAGAGAGAGAGAGAGAGAGAGAGAGAGAGATAAATGAAAAGATGTACTGTAAATGAACAACGACAGGCTAAAAAAACGTACACCGTATACTGAGTGAACAACTGGACGGGAGATATTCTTCATCAGTTATGAACCAGAACCTTCAATGATAATTATGAGAACTCCCCATGCTGGCGGTGTCCACGAAAGTTGCGGAGGTTATAGGGCCGAGAGCAAACAGAATTATACAAAATGAACACACGAAAGTGAATAAATGTAATTCAAGATGATGGACAAAAACGAAATAAATAAGAAATGAGCAAAATATAGTCTCAGGGCCAAAAAGACAAGAATTGCGGGTAACGCTTAATCCTAAAGGATTAGAAAAAAACAAACAGCAAGAGAGTGGGACATAGAGAATTCAGGACCGGTCAACTACGCAGCCTGTGTGATAAAGGATGAGAAAGAAGATGGGTCGACCACGGATCACGTGTCAGCAGCAGTTAGCGGAAAAGAGGACAAGAGAGAGGGAGTGAGTGATAGAGAGAAAACAAGGCAAGGGATGAGGGGAAAGGGGAGGTGAAGAAGAAAAGCTACAAATACAAATTAGAGTGGGGGAGAGAAACTAAACGAGAAAAAGGTAAGTCTAGAAAAATTAGGATAGCGAGAGCGAGAGAAAAGGACAGAGTCGCACGGATACATAAAATTTACCGTTAATAAAAGCCGGAGTACGTTGCGTTCCGTTACCTAAATGAAAAAATATATGGTAAATACACTACGAGAGGAGACGTGTCCACTCTGTATTGTTTTGTTTGTTCTCTCTCAGCCCTATATTCTCCGCAACTTTCGCGGGCGCCACCAACTTGGGAAGTTCTCAGTCTTATCACTGAAGGTGCGAAACTGACTAATACCATTTGGTTGATAACTGGTGAACAATTAAAGATCTTCTGTCTCTGTCCAATTGCACACGCAGTATATATTTTTTTCATTTAAGGAGAAGCAGGGCGGGTGCCAGGTCCTGCGTTCTGATGCTTTGTTTCCCGAGGAACAAAAAGGGATGCTACATCACTTCAAATTATGTTTTACATTGTCTTTGAAACGCAAAAGTGGCCCTTCAAACGACCTTCCTGTAGAGAATTGCGCGTTTGAATGTAAAGATACGAAGAAACGTATATTTATAAATATATGTTTATATAAACACACATGCGTATATAAAGTATGTGTGTGATTGCCTTTTTTTCTTAGTGATTTTGAATTAAATTCTTTTCTGTATTAATTTCGCGAATAGGAGCTTTATAGAATAATTTCGACCGTAGAAGTCTGTTCGAAATTTCGGCTTACACTACTTTGCTACCTGTATTCATCCATATTTTATCTTTTCCATTTTTATGAACATGGATTTCTTTACTTCTGTATGTTATCAGAAATGTAGGTAATTAACCAGAAAAATATTTAATGTATGACATACCACTTCTATTAGACATACAAGTTTCTTTCATTTCGTTTATGCTTCCTAGCTTGTTATCGCGAGTTTTTCATGTCTCAATCCATACGTTTCGCAAAAAATGTTTTCCTAATATTTAAGAGATAGTACAGCCAATAGTATTAGCAATTATACTAATATGCTAAAATAATCATTATCTCATTTCTGCAAGTTGATCTGAAATTAGTTTGTACTTCTAATGCTGCTTACTTAACGTTCTGTATATATATTATTCAAACCAAATTGCCATATAGATATCTGTATTTCAGATTGTTTCCCCTCCACTTTTGACAGCCTTTTATTCACCAAATCTTATGAAGCTACTAAATACTACATACTACTTGTACCCGCCGTTGATGACTAAAAGCCGTACAGCTTCCTGCTGTTCTGTGTTCAGAAACACAGGCTTGTGTCCGGACAAAATATACACACGTGTATATATAGCCTTGCATTCCGTCTTGGGTTCATTTGTCATATATATATATATATATATATATATATGTGTGTGTGTGTGTGTGTGTGTGTGTGTGTGTGTGTGTGTGTGTTTACACAGACACACATATATGTATGTATATGTATATGTACGAGTGTGTGTATATGCATATATGCAATCCATACATTACGTGTGCATATATGAATCGATTGGTTGCTTGATTGATTGATTAGCTGATTAAAGACACTAATGTTAGAATAAGTACTATGATAAGCGAAGTTGAATGCGTGCGTGTGTATGTTTGTATCAGTGTGCATATGTGTGCTTATGTATCTACATACATCCATGTGTACCTATATTCATATAAGCATACATATTTACACGAGTACACTTGTGTGTGCGTGTGTAGAGATAGATAGAGATAGATAAATAGATAGATAAATAGATAGATAGATAGATAGATAGATAGATAGAAGATAGATAGATAGATAAATAGATAGATAGATAGATAGATAGATAGATAGATAGATAGATAGATAGATAGATAGATCGCATGTTACTCTCCTGACCTCCTGCAGCTATAAGCTACACTACTGTAACATTCACTAATTAGGTTTCACCAAAGCTTAATTGATAGCTTCTTTATAATTAGTAGCTTTTTACATGCCTGACTACACCCACCAATAATTAAACACATGTGTCAGTTGTCTGTCTCCCTTGCTTACTCCCTCCCACTTTCTCCCCGTCTTTCTCTCCCTCCCTGTCTGTCTCTCTCTCTCTCTTTCTCTCCGTTTATTCCCACCTGTCAGTCTAACTTTTACTCTATTTCCTTCCCCGATCTTTAAAAACCCATGATTCTCTCTCTCTCTCTCTCTTTCTCTCTCTCTCTCTCTCTCTCTCTCTCTCTCTCTCTCTCTCTCTCTCT
>NC_068988.1:49319215-49325034 GCF_001194135.2 Octopus bimaculoides
ATGATTCTCTCTCTCTCTCTCTCTTTCTCTCTCTCTCTCTCTCTCTCTCTCTCTCTCTCTCTCTCTCTCTCCCTTTCTCTGTATATATTTTATTTAAATCGTGTGCAATCACATCGTCATTAGACATTTGCACTTATTATAATTATAATTATCATCATCATCATCATCATCATCATTATCATCATCATCATTATTATTGTCATCATCATTATTAATATTATTGTCATTATTATTATTATTATTATTATTATTATTATTATTATTATTATTATTAATATTATCATTATTATTAACACTGTAATACTACTCAAGTCTTGGTATTTCAATTTGCTGGTATGGAAATTCCTGGCAAAGAAAAGAAGAATACTTTGCTAATTCTCTCAAGGTCTTTTCTAACTATCTACAAATGTCACCAAGTGCAGATAGTATTTTCTCTCCTCTAGAAATTAAAAATCGCGAGGGAAATGCATCGTATATCATAGCTAAACAACAAAATTATCAACGAACGTCTCTAGATTTCTGACTACTCGGCAGTTACTACGTAAGGCTAAATACGTTCACAATAAAAGACATTTAATAAATGAAGGAACGTAATTCCTAAGGACCATTCTTTTTCAGAGCTTCCAAGACAAGTGAAGGAAAGAGATCATCATCATCAAAGAGAACTCTTAGTTCGAATGTTTGCTCCACTAAAGGCTTCCAAGATCCAATGTAGTAAAGTTAAATCGGTTGACGGATAAAATCTACAAATCCTGCGTCCTATTCAAGAATTCAGAACGCAAATCCCGAAACAAATACTTCTAGACATCTGGTCTAACGCCAATGAAATTCCACAAATTTGTTTCCCTAAACTGGGGAATTATTTTATCGGCCATGAAAGGATGATATACAAAGTTAACTTTCATGGAATTTGAATGAACTTAGAACACAAAGAGACTGAACAAATAGCGCAAAGTATTTTGTCTCCATTCTGGGGATTCAGCAAAATAGCGCCTAAGTGGACAAGCTCATTGCCCGCAATCCTATTAGACTCTCTTCTATTGAAGGGCAAGTATAGCTACATGAATTATCAAAGCTGACCTCCCATGATATTCTTAGAAACATGTTAGAGCTAAAAGGGATCAGTGCCCTTGCTTATACCAGTGCTCCGCAACTGGTATGCCGCAGCACACTGGTGTGCCGCAGTGTGACTGGAATATTATTTTTTTTTACACTATACTTTTATTTTATATTTTTAAAAGAATATGTGTGTACCGCAAGTGAAAATAGGTTGCAGAACACTGTCTATACTGATGTCTATAAATTTGAAATGCCGTCAAGATTTTCTTCAGATTTCACAGCGAGATAAGCTTGTGTCTATTATTTATTGGGTTCCGTCATTAATTTCATCCATATTTTGTAAGTTCTTTCTAAGTAAATTTCCAGACTTCTATGCCAAAGATCAGATCTAATCTCCACTGCATTCTACGTATAATTACTTTTAATTAATTCAAATTCTGAGGCTGTAGCTTTGTCTTACTTGATCAGATTTAACCATTAAGATAATTAGTACTTTTATCTGGTCATTATGGGGTGAAATTTTAATTAAAAGCGTTTTTTGACTCACTGCATTAAGTATTTTAGAACCCACTTAACTATTTGCTTTTCTTCAGACACAGAGAGCCTGTTCTATTTTTCACCAGTCATTCATGCATATAAGAATTTGTGTGTATGCATATATATTTGTGAGTTTATACGAGTGTAATATATGTCTGCGCGTATGTTTTTATGTGTGTATGTCTGTATGTGTGCCTGTATTTATGCATGAACTGAAAGTACATTAATTTGTTGATTTAATATTGAAAATATTTTGGAATGCTATTTAAGTGCTTTAGAATCATTTTTTTTTCGAGTTTTATTTTGTTTTCTTGATTGTACATAAACACGTACGCAGACGCACACGCACACACGCTTGTGTACGCGTGTGTGTGTGTGTGTGTGTTAAAATCATGTTATTTAATGTCTATACTGTTCAATAATATGCATGATATGAAAGATGTGTTTTCAAACATGTTTAAATCTCTATGTGATGTTTATTCTTTCACATTCTGAATTTATCTGGAACTTCGTGCTTTGAATCTAACTAACCGTTGGTCGTGCATGTTGTTTTGTACAACTTTTCAGCTGGTCATGACGTCATAACGTATTATATGAGATTGTTGCAGTTGTATAGTTTCAGCTGCCACATCTTCACAAATTCAATTTTTCCGTTTCTGTTTTTAAAATCAAAGATGGCTTCTATTATTATCCTATTATATTATGTCATATTTTGAGTTGTTTTCTACTTCTGATTTCAATGAATTTATATCAGTATTTCAAGAATTTCTCGCCATAAATTGACAGGGCTTCGTCTATATATTGTTCCTTATCTGGATTTCTGTTGGCTATATTAAAAGTTATGCTGAGATTAGTAAACCAACACTTATGATAAAATTTATACTAAATTCTGTGTGTATGATTTTTGAGCGCTGATATGCTAACATACAGTCCACGGCTTAAAGTTTCTTGATATTCTTTTTGAAATCGTATACCTAAGCGTAGTGTCGCATAAAAAAAATATCCCACAGAAAGATATGAACCAAAGCTTTAGCCAAACATACCATGAGTGCAAGCCGTATATATCTTGTAAAAGGTTATCAGTGTTACACAGTAATGTAATTTCTAACTGCGACGTCATATTATCTTATTATTCTGTTCACTTTTAATAGTATTATTGTAGACTGTACGGAAAACGCGTCTCCTAATTGTTAGAGTGTTTGTCTGGCGATCATTAGTTCGTGGGTTCGATTCCTAGAAAGAGTGGAGTGTTGTGCCTTTGACCAAACTATTGTCATTTCACGATGATCCAATCTAGTCAGCTGAAAAGGAATGACAACTGAGTGATGTCAAATCCTTGTCGCCCGCTATGTATCACACACTCCATGTTTTTCCTCTTCAAGCCTGAGAGATTCGAGACGATGTTTATGTATACGACTACCTAGGTACTGAAAACAATTAACAAGAATCAAGCCGTGTGCTTCTACAGCTTGTTCTTTTTAATTTGTAATATACTATTTTTTTCTCTTTCATATTTTATTATTAGTTTCATTCATCCACAAGGGGGCGAGCTGGCAGAATCGTTATCACAACGGATGAAATGCTTAACAGTATTTCGTCCGTCTTCACGTTCTGAGTTCAAATTCCGCCGAGGTCGACCTTGCCGTTCAGCTTTTCAGGATCGATAAATTCAGTACCAGTGAAATACTGGAGTCGATATAATCGACTAATTCCTTCCCCAAAATTTTCCGTTTATGGAAAGGATTATTTGTATCATCCACTTCAAAATGTTTCCATACGTGTTTGTTATAAATTCTCAGATTTCTTTACCTATTTCTAGTTTAATTTTCCCAGTTTCAGTAAATTCGCGTCCTCTTATTGCTATTTTGTTCCTAATTGTTAGGTTGGACAATTTTTATGTTGGATTTCCATCTCTAATCTCAGGACGCAATGTTTTCGAATGATACACCTCACATTTACGAGATCCCACTCTCGACCCTAATTCAGGGTAACTATGATGTCTTTCGCTATAACATCGGATCGACTTAAGTGAAACTGAATAGACGAAAACTCTGCCATGTAAATTGTACCTGCAATTTTAAGGTCCAGTCTCGTCTAACTACATCACACTGATTTCACCAGAGGTTTAGGTTAAAGAGAGACGTGTTATAGAAGGTTCAGCCACCTAGAAGCAGGTGATACAGTTGATCGAATAAATAAATACGCACTACCGAAACTGGCGGAGAATAACTTATTTAATAATCCTCCTATTATCTTTATCATACAAAGCATCAGTAAACAAGAGGGATTTTAGTGAATTGGATACTCTTCAAAAAAACCCGCGATCTAATAACACGGTTTACAAACTCTATGCTTGCAATGACCAATTTTAGATACTATTGGAACTTACACACAAGGTACAGGAAACTTATGTGTATACCATTCTGCTTAAATAATGGAACTGCAGATACAATATCCCTGCATATCTCACGTCTATTTTCATTCCTCCACTTCACTCTCTATTTCATAGCTTATCTAGAATAACTATTGTTTAACCATTTTCTCGCACCGTCTCCGATGAAGGGATATATAAAATATCCCGGAAACAGCTTCTCTTTATAAATGTTCTGGAATCTTTCACAGCCGTGGATTTTTATCTCATTCTGTTAATTTCATATATATATGCTTGCTAATATATGAACTACGTTGGAATCCTCATTCGCATAATCACCGAACCTGGAGCTTAACTATAGTCTGTCCATAGCACTTCCTCAGTATTACGTGACACCTTTGGGTCTTCTTGACACCATTACCTCTCATAACCTATAGATATATACATAAACAATTGCAGCGTGGCAGACGTTTGTAAACCATTTAAGAACACTCAAAAACCGTTAGTTTCAATTCAACATTTAAATTTAATTTGTGTCAAGATGTTTTCGTCATTTTGAAACCGTGATCTGTTCACTAACAAAACTTCGTGTGTGTGTGTGTGTGTGTGTGTGTGTGTCTGTGTGTATAAATATATATAGATATAGATACATACATACATATATATATGTGTGTGTGCGTGTGTGTCTCTCTCTCTATATATATATATATTACCACATATATATTGTACTCAATAATTTTTTCCATACTCTCTCTAACATAATTTAAAATTTTTGTGTTGTACATTCTTAGATTTTGTTTTCCTTTATTGTGGAGTCAGAGTGGGGAGAATATTGTCCAAAATTGTTTTTTAATTGATTCAAATAATATTGTTTTCATGGAGATAGACTTCACGTTTATCGGAGTGCCTTATCTTACTTTTCTTTATATGATTTTCTTAAAGCATATATTTTCCTTCCAGAAGGACTTCTTTTTTCTTTACATTGATATTAAATTTATCTGTAGGTTGTAGCCATTTTAATCGTTTTAAAGTTGGATCCTACTTTTCTATTTCTATAATAAAACGGTAGACATTTTCGTTTTGTAGTGCAACGATTGTTTTGCTTTACTTCGTTGATGTTCAACATTTTCATTCTCTTTTAATTGTTCCGAAGTTCAGTAGTTCCTCGTTTTCGTAAGTATGTATATTATTTAAGCTACATATTTTGTATGCACAAACCACATGTAATGCGTTGCGTAATTATCACTTGCTTCAGCTAGGGTTGTGTCGATTTGTTCAGATTGTATTCAGAAGTCCTTTCAGCACAGTTTTCTTTGTTCCACTTCGCCAACTCTTCTTACATTCATATAATACATACAATAAGCTTCTTTCTTTATTTATTTATTAATTTTATATATTTATTGTTTACGTTTTATTAGAGTTTTAGTTCCAAATTTTTATAGCATTCCACATCCAGTGGAGATATGACGAATAATTACAGAGTCGGGCAAAATTACCTTACGGTAATTCTTCCGGTTGTTAGTGTTGTGAGTTCAAATACCGTCGAGGTCAACTTCACCTTCCATCTCTTTTGGGTTCATGGACTGGATCGATGGTATTAAGTAACCCCCTCCCTCCTTAATCGCTGGTCTTGCGCATAAATCAAGGGCAAATATTATTGTTGTTCTTGATGATGTTATTGTCTTCATGAACATCATCACAACCACCACCACCATTATCATCGTCATCGTCATCATCATCGTCGCCAACATCATCATCATCATCATCATCATCATCGTCATCATCATCATCATCACTGTCTATATATTTATACACCGTGGAAAATATCTGTATTAACTAAATGCTTATATAA
>NC_068988.1:49327040-49330490 GCF_001194135.2 Octopus bimaculoides
ATATATACATTGTATATATTCGTGTTTATGTAATATGTGTGTATACATGTATGCATGTATATATATATATATATATATATATAAATATATATATATATATAAATATATATATATGTATGTATGTATATATATATATATAAATATATATATGTATATATATATATATATATATACATTCTATATATGCGTGTTTATGTAATATGTGTGTGTATCCATACACATACATATATGTTTATTCTATATATGAGTGTTTTATGTAATATATATGTGTGTGTATGTGTATGTATGTGTAGGTATTTATGTATATTTATGTGCTCATTTTCGTGTGTGTGTGTGAGAGAGAGAGAGAGAGAGAGAGAGAGAGAGCATATGTGTGTGTGTATACAGCGGACATATAGACACGCATGAAAGCGCATACAGACTCATACATCATCGTACACACATGCATACACTTACACAAAAGCAGAAAACCCGTCGAAAAAGAAAAAACAAGTGAGAAGAAAAGAAACCAGTTTGAATTAAGAAGAAGAAATAGAAAGGAAATATTTTAGCGGTATAAATCAAAAGTAATTGTAGCGATATTGATAATCATTGTCTTCTTACACCATATAATTATTAATTTATTTCTAATCTTGCTTTTTTTATTTATTTATTTATCTAGCTATTTATTTATTTAAATTACTGTTAATTACTACAGTGTAAAAACTAAATATATGTTTTGCTAATCCTTCCTTGGTTATACGTGTCTTTGCAGTCAGTCGTGGAAACCGTTACAAGTCTACGTAAATACGAACGTGTCTAAATACTCTGGTGCTACAGTACCGTACGCACGCACGCATGAACGCATGCACGCGAGCTATCGTTCACACACTGGTGTGGTAATTAACTGTGGTCTTATTCAACGATCGATATAATTATAGGAAATTATCTACAGTCTCTATATCGAGTAAACAGTAGTATTTGTTCAGATTATGAACAAAAACCATCTGAACTTCAGATGGTTATGAACACAGCGGACGGTTTATAATAGTAACATGGACTTTGAGTGGATGTAGGAGTGGTTCTGTATTACAATAAAACTTTTCCGTTTCTGTTTGTGTTTTCCATACATTAATCTACAAATATTCAAGTTGGAGGTTAGTAAATATCAATCACACACCCAGCCGAACAATAACCCGGGAACCAAATCTCGTGTGGTATTTAGTTGCTTTTGTTTAAGTTAAATGCAAATCCTATTTAAAATCGTCTTTTCATTTCATTTTTCAGAGATAGATAGAATAAGATACTATTTTAGTAGTTGTTTAATTCCAGGATAGCAAACCTATGATCAAATGTATTCTCTAACTGCGACTGTTTTACTTCCTGTGAACTCAGTACCAGTCTTGGTTCTTACTCTGAGACGGGTTCCTATGATTTGAGAATTGGGCAGCTACATCTTGCAGGTGAGTCATCCAGTGGCTTCCCAAGTGTAATTCGTATGCCGAGGACAAAACTAAGAAACGCAGACTAAAATTTCACATAGCTTAGGTTGACTGTTCCCTGGAAATATAAGGATACTCTACTTCATGGAATTCTTTCAAGAGGGAAAGAGAGGTGAGAGAGCGAGAATAAAAAACTTTGAAAAAGAGAAAGTGATTGTTCCATGATTTTATTCTAGGAACAGATTAAGTGGTAATGGATTAAGTGTTAAGTGCTAGTAGGATGAAGATAAGCGTGTGACTGAGATAAATAGCTTTTTTACTAGAGAAGAGGAGAAATAATTATGGCAATGGTAAAAACAGTGTTAGGAATAATTCAGTATATCGGATGAATAGCGTTTGTTGTAATGGTGAAGGAATTTTGTAAATCAGTCCAAAAGTGAAGGTAATTAGCTTTGTGATGAAGAACCAAGTTTCGATCTTCCAAATTTGCGTTTATATGATGAAGTGATGTGTATCTCTTTAGATTTGCGCTAGTGGTTTTATGGCAATATTTCGAAAACAGTTTTCAATTTACTTAGCCTTAATATTAATTTCAATTTTTTTTTCGCACAAGGCCAGCAATTTCACAAGGAGTGGGGCTAGTTGATTACCTCGACTCTAGTGCACAACTGGTACTTATTTTATCGGCCCTGAAAGAATGAAAGGTAAAACCAACCTCGGCGGAATTTGAACTCAGAACGTAACGACGGACGAAATGCCGCTAAATATTTCGTCCGGTGTGCTAATAATTCTGCCAGCTCGCCGCCCTACTTAGCCTTAATATTAGTGCGTGTTCCTTCTATGACATTTTTAAGAAATGTCTTTTACACAAGGCTCAGTCTACACCAAGCCTTGTGTGTAATATTGGGCTGGCGGAAACCCTTGGGAAGTTTGCCGCATAGATAAAATCTATAATTTCAAAGGACAAGTCTTCTTATACAAAATATCAGAGCGTTTCTGTAACGAAAATACCTTAAGGATACACTTGACTGTGGAATACCTAACCGCTCAAAGAATAATTCGATGAGTAGGTAATTCAGATTATCGAATGTTTGGATTACCCAGCAACCAAACCGACAGGTAACTATTCCCTATCGATTCATTAAACATAGGACAAACACACGCTCATATAGATACACGCACGCAACGCATACACAAACCCGCGCACACACATAGACAAACACATATACACACACATACTCACACACACTCACACACACACACACACTCACACACACACACACACACAGACACTCACATACAAATGCACACACACACTCACACTCTCCTCACTTCCGGTCTTTGAAAACTGGATTCTTTTCAAGGAGAGATTTTGGCTAGGGAGAAGCCAGCAGTGAAGTTAGATAACTTTCGATCGGTTGCAAACAGCCAAGAACCTAGGCATTTTATTCAGCTAGACCTCAGCAGCTATCACTTACTAGGATGATGTAGCAGTATGAGACCTAATTTTAGCAAACGTTGAGGCTGTGTGAATTCATGTAACCATATGATCAACAACCACGCGTTATATCCATATATAAGGTCGAAGGGCAGTACGGCAATAGATTGAACCAGAAGTCAAATATGTGTTAACTGGGTACGGTAGAATAGCAAAACCCAGTGGAATGTATGATTTGGTTATACATGCAAAGCAGGAAATGTATATCTATATTTATGTATGTATTCAGTTGTGTATGTATGTGTTTGTGTGTGAGAGTGTAAGCAACAATATTTATAATGGAATGGTGATTTACGTGTTAGTGAATGTAGCCTTTTGATATGATTTAGAGCCTATTAAGTCATGGTTTCTATTTCTAATACACATGTTTTCTATTGCTCGTAATCTAGTGGGTTTTGTCATTACATTTGAAAAACAAGACATATTGAAACTGGTAATGTGTATTTAAATAAATCAACTTAAATAAACCAGGTACAGATTCAAATTCCATTTCTATAATTCTACTCCAGCTATATATATATATATATATAT
>NC_068988.1:49332421-49336392 GCF_001194135.2 Octopus bimaculoides
GTGTGTGTGTGTGTGTGTGTGTGTGTGTGTGTGTGTGTGTGTGTGTGTGTGCATATGTATACGAATGTTTATATAAACATTTATGTGTGTGCCTGTATGTGTGTGTGTGTGTGTGTGCGCACGCGGATATGTTATGTTGCAAGAAATTTCCAAAATTTAATATGTATATTTTATTATATTGGAAAGCCATCACCTGAATACAATCGACAGCCAAACTATACTTAACAAAACCAATGACACAACGTTGACTAAGAAAACTTGTGCTTCTGATGTCAGGAATGTTAGTAACCCAAAGAGGAATCACCTACGCCGCAGCTGTAGTTGCTAGAAGTAGATGCTAAGACTCATAAAAGTAAAGAATCTTAATGTAAATACAAATGTAAACGTGTTTGTCACAGTTGGAAGATTTTCCAGCGTAGGATTTTTAGTTCAAGTTTAAATTGGAGCTGCACATCAAGAATGTTTTGATACTGAACAGCTGCGAGCCATTGTTAAAATATTGATGGTGAAAAAATCCTTTATGAATTTAGTCAATCCAATAAGACAAATTGTTGGTAAAATATAAAGAAATTTTGGCAAACAGCCGAGATATTTTGACCATTATTTTGAAAATTAAGTGATCTGTTGTTGATGTTGTTGTTGTTGTTGTTCTTGTTCTTGTTGCTATGGTTGCTATTTACAACCATAACAATAACAGCCATATCCGTTCTACTCGAACGGGGTCAAGAATGTCTGGCAAGTTTCTATGTAAACTAAGTAAAAAAATAAAAAAACACACACACACGGAATAATATACTCATTGATACTTTTATAAATCCATCTTATCTTTTTTAACGGTCCCCGGAAATATCTTACACAATATGTCCTTTCCCAAGATAGTGTGTTGAGATTTGCGAAATAGTTTGCAACCATTTTAAAAAGTTTAGTGAATCACATTTCCGTGTACCTCAAAGACACTTGGATTGTTCATTATAGTTGCACTTCGGTAAATTAGTTAAAATGTCACGGGTATTTCTTATTACTGTCGCTGTTTTTGTGCAGCTTAGTTTGTTAGCTTTCAGCTCATTTTTACTTCATGATTAGACTAACTTATGGAGACATTCGTTTATAATGAAATTACATCATATACTCGCATACTAACATTTGATTCTATATTCTTATATAACACAATTGTATACCTGCACACGCACATGAAACCCTGCTTCAAAACCACACACACGTATACTCGCTTTCTCTCTCTCTCTCTCTCTTTAATCTGCCTATCTCTATCTCACACACATACACACACACACTTATTATTATTCATGCCAAGCTATAAAGCCATTTATTTGCAAAATGTTACTCTATTTTCATTTTCACACACACACACACACACACACACACACACACACACACACATATATATATATATATATATACAAACACATATATAACACATACATATACAAATATATTCGTATGTATGTATGCATGTATCTTTGTATGTAAGTATTCATAATAATCCTCCATCTCTCGTTCTCTCTCCCTCTCACACATACACTGTATATATTGTCTCTAACCATGGTTAAGTTCTACAAATGACAGCTGTTTCCAGCTGTCCATTGTATTTAATTCTATTTAATTTACACAGTGTTAGTCGTAATCTAAGATTTCTTCTGTAGTAGATTATAGTGCCAGGAGAAAATATTTATTAATACATTCGCAACACATACGCACAAAACACACGCACATACATAAATACAAACACATATTTGTATATACATAGATACATATATATATTTACATACATAGATATGTATGTGTGTGTACACAGACAACAGGTAAGAGTTAAATATACTCAATATAGAAAAAAATTAGCGGTGCTCAAATGAATTTCAACTTAAATCCGAATTCTTCATCCAAGACAAGTTCACGCCATGAAGAGTGGCTTTCTATGTTATGTATATATATATATATATATATATATATATATATATATATATATATATATATATATATATACATATGTGCGTGTGTGTGTGTGTGTGTGTACTTTTATTTGTTCTAACCAGACGTTTTGGCCATGTATCTGTGTATATCTATGTTTGTATCCCTTCACGATGTACGAATATGTATTTTAATCCACGCAATCATACATGTTTATACATTTGTATGTATGGGTACTGTTCATACTTGCATTTGTTAACATTTATGTAATTGTAAACAGTCACGCTACAAACATGTCAGGATATTCTATGAAATATTTTACAGGAGCAAAAAACTTTCGAATTGATGTTGATGTTGTCGTTGTTGTTGTTGCTGCTGCTGCTGCTGTTGTATGTGGTTTTGTCACTGCTGTTGCTCTTGATGTATGTCGTCTACGTTGTTGTTGTTGTTGTTGTTGTTGTTGTTGTTGTTGTTGTTGTTGTTGTTGTTGTCGTTGTTATTGTTATTGTTATCCGTTCTGCTCGAACAGGATCAAACATGTCTCGCAAATTACAATGTAAACTAGGTAGAAAAAACACACACACACGCGCAGAATAATATACTCATAGATACTCTTAGAAATTCATCTTATCTTTTTTAACGGTCCCCGGAAATATCTTACACAATATGTCCTTTCCTAAGATAGTGTGGTGAGATTTGCGAAATACTTTGCTGCCATTTTTAAAACTTTAGTGAATCACATTTGATACACGCTCACTTGGATTGTTCATTATAGTTGCACTTCGGTAAATTAGTTAATTTGTCACAGGTATTTCTTATTACTGTCGCTGTTTTTGCGCTGCTTAGTTTGTTAGTTTTCTGCTAATTTTTACTTCATGACTATTGAATAATATTAAGTTAGAAAATTTCTGAAGCAAAAGACACATGAAAGCTGTATTCCTTTGTAAACCTTGAAATTGGAAAAATATCAGCCTTTTATATAGGCGCAGGAGTGGTTTTGCTTACCAACCACATGGTTCCGGGTTCAGTCCCACTGCGTGGCACCTTGGGCAAGTTTCTTCTATTATAACCTCGGGCCGACCAAAGCCTTCTGAGTGTATTTGGTAGACGGAAACTGAAAGAAGCCCGTCGTGTATATATGTGTGTATATGTATGCGTATGTTTGCTATTTGTGTCTGTGTTTGGTCCCCCACCATCACTTGACAACCAATGTTGCTGTGTTTGCGTCCCCGTAACACAACGGTTCGGCAAAAAAGACCGATAAAATAAGTACTAGGCTTACAAAGAATAAGTCCTGGGGTCGATTTGTTCGACTAAAGGTGGAGCTCCAGTATGGCCGCAGTCAATTAACTGAAGCAAGTAAAAGAATAAGAGAATAAAAGAATCTGAAATACATGTGTTTACTCCTTTCCTTGTTCGCTTGACTACAACCTAAAGAATAATAAGCTTCTATCAAAACATAATAAATATATACACCATAACGCTCATTCAGTACACTTTATATGAACACGTCATCTCATCACATCGTTCTCTATTTCCCTCATCCTTCACAACCAATTCCCCTGTCCACTTGCACAACACCACATTTTCATTCATTTTATTCCACCAACACAAACAGCACCCTAACAAAACCTAGATCAAATAAAAAAAAACACCAAACTGAAATTTATATATATATATATACATATATATATATATGCACAGGGGCCATCCGGACGCCCGTTTGCACCGTGAACAGGGATTAATCTTCTCTCTTCGCTCCTTTGCACCACATGGGCTCAACGTCTCTTCACCTCTCTTCACTCCTACTTCTCTTCACCCCTACACTTTCTCTCCTCTCTCTTACTCTCTTACTCTCTCTCACTCTCTTCTCTCTTACTCTCTCCTCTTTCACTCTTACTCTCTCTCACTCTCTTTTGTCTTACTCTCTCTCTCACTCTCTTCTCTCTTTCTCTCTCTCACTCTCTTCTCTCTTACTCTATTTCTCTCCCACTTACTCTCTTCCTCTCTTTATCCCTCCTCCCATACCCACCTTCCCCCTCTCT
>NC_068988.1:49339098-49342581 GCF_001194135.2 Octopus bimaculoides
TATACACACACAAAGATATGCACACATACGTACATGCAAATATACAACTGTATTGACAGACTGACAGACAGACAGATAGGTAGATAGATAGATAGATAGATAGATAGATAGATAGATAGATAGATAGATAGATAGATAGATAGATGGATAGATAGGCGCCTGCATGTGTTTGTATACGTATGGCTTGAGGGGAACTGCAATTGCAAACGAAATACAATAAGGGATGACTTCGTGATGAAAATGTTTAGTGTCATCCCCAGTGAAATCGAAAGACTTAATTCCCAACATAACATTTATTTAAAATTGAACGTGTTGTGGAAAAGAAGTCCAAAGGCCTGGAATAAAAGAAAATAAAATAACAGGAGCAATTTAATTTTGAAAACTACCCCTTCATCTGAGAGAGTGAAATTTTTTTTCTGACGGAGAAAGGATATGTGGAAAGAAAAGAAGTTATCAAAGATTAATTTATTTTTGTTTATATAAAGAAAAATATATCAAAATTGTTAGCGTGTTGGACGAGACAGCGGCATTTCTTCCAGCTGTGAAGGTTTGGAGATGAAATTCTGCAGAAAACAATTTTGTTTCACTCATTCGAGGTCGATAAAGTATAGTACAAGTCAATTATCTGAGACGATTTAATTGACCAGCTCCCTCACCGCAAGTGTTTCTGGCCTTTTGCCAAACTCAGAAAACAATTATTATTATTATTATTATTATTATTATTATTATTATTATTATTATTATTATTATTATTATTATTGTTGTTGTTGTTGTTGTCTTTGCACAGCTTCTCACACTGGAGATGTACTACAGTGACAGCTGTTCACTACCAGAGAACTAAGGTAACACCCAGTACTTTTCGAGCACCACCCTGTGTATTCGAGCGGTTCCAAGCAGTGCTGCTTCCTGCAAGTGCTCCACCCTTATTGCTGTCCCTAATTGTTCCATTTACTTCACAAGATTCTTACACGCTGTTCCCAGAGCTCCAACAATTATTTGTACTACTACCACCTTTTTCAGCGACCACAACTGCTTAACCTTCCAAGCTAACCTGTCATATCTCTCGACTTTTATTTCCTCCTTATCGCATACCTTGTTGTCGGCTGGGCATGCTATATCTATGATCCAGCATCATATGCTTTCTTTCTCAATTAATATTATGTCTGGTTTCCTATTCTTTATTTCATGTTCGCGCAAAATCATAAAATCCCAAAAGATCTTTGCTTTACCATTTTCGACGACCCCTTCGGGTTTATGTTCGTACCACATTTTGCTTTGCCAAGTCCATACTTGTTGCAAAGAACAATCCTTGCTATATTGTCATGACGTCTTTTATATTCTTTCTGGACTATGGGTGTTCTATCCATCACAGGCTCCCGCAATTTCTCATCTAAAATCGTTTTTTCCAGTAAGGAAGAATGGTAACTCTGTTCATGTTTTGGTTGTATTGCTACTTTCTCTGTAAAGCGTACTTTTCACCATACCTCCTGTAATAAGTATCAAAATATCATTTTCAAAGAATCATAAATTGGACATTTGTTAGATGTGGAAAATAGATTTTATATTTTAATTATATATAACAATGTTGAAAGAAGAATTATTCTCGAAGCTGCGGCGAGAGAGACGTCTCCTATAACGTTGTGCCACGAATCTCTGCCTTCATTAGCTTTTGATAATTTTTCAATTTCATTGTTTCTAACTCAATACCATTAGTGTAACTGAGTGATTTTCATTTATTTAAGTGCAGAAATATCTAAAATATAGCATTTGATATGAGCTGCTGTTCAGTACGTTAGTAGTGGTCAAAAAATCCTACCCTGTGTTGAGCAATAGAGATGTGTAAAAATGTGTCTATAAATCTCCTTTTTGATTTTATCCTCATGCCCTCATAAGAAACCTGTCACTTATACAGATTAAGGGGGACCCTGAATCTCTTTCTTTGTACACCCTGTTCCAGTTTCATTGAGAAGATTGCTCTCTGTGCAAATCTGCACAATCAAGAAGGTAAAATTTGTTGACTTTTAAATACTTAATTACCAGATGTTTTACAGCTTATTACAGACATGAGAATCTCTGAAATGGAAGGAAGGCTTTATTACTCTCTGCAGAGGGATTCAAAATCACTGACTTCCTTGAGTTGCATGCAAAGGTTGGAAAAACTTGGCATATAGCTGTCGCTTTCATTGTTTGCCATTTATTTAGTCTTCTTTGCTTTGGAAAACGAGCCTGTCTTGGCTACAGCAATCTCAAGCAATGTTAACAAATCATGCATATCACGTAGTTGAAAATCGATCAAAACAAGATTATCAAAATAGTCAAGATCAGAGCATATACTGTCTCTGTTGATTGTTGATTGTATCTGCTCAACGGTGTAGCCTTTGTTTTAGATGGTATCAAGATTTAGTCTACTTAGCTTGAACTCCTTCTGCAGTTGATAGAAACTCTTTTACTTGGAACATTTGTGTTTTGCAAAAGCTTGATGAATTTTTAACTTGCTGTTCATGGATTTGACAACCTAATATGGAAGACATTAATTCAACAGGTTATGTAACATGGATTGTCTGTCGAAATTCGATAAATCCATGAATACAAATTTATAAAATTGGCTTAGCGATACTGACCTCTTCTATAAGTCATGATGGGACAAAAGTCTGTGATAGTATTGGTTTCTCTTTCCGGAACCGTTATCGTTCTATTTTAGTATGGGATGAATGTGAAGCTAATGAGGCTTCTGCTTTCGAAAAGCTCTAGAATATGAGATACTTGACGGGTGCGTGACCAGTTATTACATGGAAAGCCTGATGTTATTTGTCAACTGGACTGAACAACACTCCTCTACCATTCTGATGTAGAACACCTTTTCATGATCTCGCGGACATTCTTGGAGGTGAATCTAAATAAACTACATTGTACATCAAATATCCCTTGTCATGGCTAACATAGACCTAATAATTTACCAACAGGAGAAAATATTTTAGACAGATACCCTCCAGAATATTAATATTTTCAATATTTATGACACCAGCATATGAAGGAAGGTTGAAAATAAAAGGCTTGTGGCATTTAGCGAATGCGTTTCTTCCGCTCGCAGTCCAGAATTTAGAGTTCAGATTTCAGAGTTCAAACACCACCCCGGTGTTGGCATTATGTTCTATTCGTCCGAGCCTGACAAAATAAGGATATATGATGTATAGGGTTGATAGATTGGAATATAGAAGGATAGTAACGTATATGTTACAAGACTATACACATTCAAAGGAATAAGGTTGTCGATTTTGCAACACGTAAAACTAGAAAAGTATAGGATATTGTCTGGTAATATTGATTTTTCAGTTGTGGTACATGGTTACATAAGCTCTCATATGTATGTGAGGGAGAAAGAGAAATAGAATGGAAGTGTATGTACAAGAGTGTGTGTATGTGTGTGAGAAAGTGTGTGTGTGTGTGTGTGTGTGTGTGTGTGTGTGTGTGTGTGTGTGTGTG
>NC_068988.1:49343499-49345269 GCF_001194135.2 Octopus bimaculoides
ATATGGCGTAGTGGTTAAGAGCGCGGGCTACTAACCCCAAGGTTCCGAGTTCGATTCACGGCAGCGACCTGATTAATAATAATAATAATAATATAATAATAATGATAATAGTAACATCGATAGGAATGAGAACCCAGGTTCGAAATTTCCCCAAGACACCTGACGAAGGCTGGAGGGTATATCAGCCGAAACGTTGTGTTAACAACAAACAAGATGAGGACGAATATCCGTGAAATGTAGATAATATAAATAATGTAAAGTCCAAGAGTTATTAAAAATTATACCCATCTAGATCGTAATTTAAAATAAACAAAGAACCGCGGGAAGCCCACTGGTCGGAGTTAGAACGACATCTCTCGTGTACAGGGATTGCGATTTATCAATGGGTGTTTACCTGGCTAACACACAAATAGAAACCCATATACAAAAATATGTGCATTCGTTCGTTTGCGCATGTATGTATTCATATGAATGAAATGTGGGTAAGTACAACTCTTTGTGTGTGTGTGTGAGAGAGAGAGAGAGAGAGAGAGAGAGAGAGAGAGAGAGAGAGATTACTAATTAGAAATTATCACAAACGAAACCCAAGAGTATTTTAAATTAGGGTTGGAGAAACAAGTTAGTCCCTATGCAACGACAATCTACATTTAATATGTCATTTCTAATATAGGTCACATTTTTGCAAGTAAGAAGGAGTAGAGCGACGTCTCTGCAGACACGTCTATCTACGAATCTGTCGACACCAGAATGGTCCAGAATAAAGCCAAGCTCCAGAATAACGCCAAGCTCCAGAGAATTTCAAGAGAAGTGGTGTGTGTGTGTGTGTGTGTGTGTGTGTGTGTGTGTGTGTGTGTGTGTGTGTGTGTGTGTGTGTGTGTGTGTGTGTGTGTGTGTGCATATACTGTACAGAATTCTGGCTAAAGATTTTCTAATATAACTTCAGACCAACTAATTCATTATCAGTAAATCATTGATGGAAACTGTACGGTACCCGAGATTTATACATCTAAATTCGCGTCTATGTGTGTCTATGTGTGTAGGTGAGTGTTGATGTGTGTTTTTGTTTGTCTTGTTCACAACGTTTAACAACCGGCTTTGGTTTTATGCTCCTGTATTTTAGTAATTCGACACAAAGAAAAAAGATACAATTACTACCACTTATAAAATAAAGGCTAGAGTTGCTTTAACAGATTGAACTCTTCAAGAAGGTAATCCAGCAAAGCTGTAGCTCAATGACGCGATAGAAAGAAAAAGCGAAAATCCACATCTATATTGATAAATACATTTTGGAATATCTTTCATATATATAGATATGTTGCAATACATAGATGTATGCATACATATATATATATATATATATATATATATATATATATATATATATGAGTATATACATATATATGTACATGTATGTATATACGTTCAGCTACATGTACATATAGATACATAACTGGGTACATGACGTGGCAAAAGAAAAAAGGACAAAATGGTAAACAAGGTGCAACAAACAAGCAGGCCACATAGAAACATCCCCTTCATCAGCTGCCACCATTAAAACTCCGGCGTTTCGAAGAATTAAAATATTTACTGCGTCGCATGTATCTGGTTTGAGAACTTTCGTTATGGTTAATACATTAACATAGGGTAAAAATCATATATTAATTAATATCGATTAATTACCAGGAAGCTAGCACATTTTTGCAGACATATTCCTGGAATTAGCGCGCCAAAACGAAGACCTTTGAATTTTACCATTAAGCTGTAATTAAC
>NC_068988.1:49345834-49349023 GCF_001194135.2 Octopus bimaculoides
ATAGATAGATAGATAGATAGATAGATAGATAGATAGATAGATAGATAGATAGATACATAGATAGATAGGTAGATAAAATTTACTTGGAAAGGATGCGTGGCGTTCAAGTGTGTGTTTGTGTGTGTATGTGTGTGTGTGTGTGTGTATATGTATGAATATACATACGTATGCGTACATACTTACATGTATATGTATTTACATATGCATATGTAGGCACAGGACGTCAGAAAATGTAAACAACGAAAAATACGAAGTACTAGCACATGGAATATGATCTTTTTTTGCGAGCAACGAAACAAACAAATGAAAACCAAGACAAACAACACAAAGAACGACCCTTCATCAGTTTTTGGCTGTTTTTTTTCTAATCCGTATTTCGAGCATTTCATGAAAAGATACGCCTCCGATAAAACAGTTGCTCCCGCAAAGCAAATTAAATGAAATTTGGGATTTTGCGGAGGGTCAAAATTGGTGACAAAACAGGACAGTGAAAACAAATAGGAAGGGCTGCTAAGCCTAAACAAGGTTTTGGAGGCGAACGCGAAGAAACATGGTTGGATAGGAGACAGACAAGAATACGTCTTCTTTGTCCAGCTGCAACAGGAGGAAAGAAACACAAGTTAGGAGTCGATGGTCACGTGGGAGCCACGTGAGCGAAGGAAGAATAGTGAGGGAGAGAGAGTGAAAGAGAACTGTGAAGGGGAGAGGAAGAGACTTGGAGATAGGCTAAGAGAGAAAAAGAGGGGGAGAAGGGTAGGTAAAAGAATAAGACAAAGGGAGAGAGAAAACGAAAGAGTAAAAGGATAGAATAGTGGGAGAAGAAGAGTTAAAAGAATAAGAGAAATGAAGGGAGAAAACGAGAGTGTAATAGGATAGAATAGTGGGAGAAGAGGAGGCAAAAGAATAGGAGAAAGATAGAGAGAAAAAGACGAAAGTGTAATAAGAAGAATAGAGAGTCGATATGATTTCATTTCATCTAGCTTCAGCTCATTAGCTGTGGTCATGCTGGGGCAGCGCCATTTGGTGTTGCTACATAATTTTACTTCACTAATTCTTTTTAGAAATTGGGTGCATTAGGGAATTTAATGCCGCTGCCTTCATTTGCAATTCCTGCTGTGAAGTTGATTCATCTAGGACACTTGACAGTAGAGGTCTAGTTTAGTTTTAAAATCACCTACATCCACCCCGTGTAGGTTTCTCAGGTCCTTCAGGAGGATATTGAAGAGCTGTGGTCCCCTAAAGCCCAGGCTGTTGTAGTATCTTGTCTTATACCTTGATGGCAAATTTGGAGTCCTTGGCACTATGCAGTGGAGCCCTGTTCTAGTATTAGTGTAACTCGCGATGCCAAAGTTTGGGATAAATCCCTTCCAAGATTTTCCAGATGTATATTACGGTATATCTTTCTCGCATATGCTCTGATGAATAGATTCTTAATCTCTTGAGTCTTTCCCAGTAGCTTATATGCTGCATACAGGCTATCTTCGCGTAGCTTCGTTAGATTGCCTCATGTTCTGCAATTAATTTTACACTGGTTGGTGACCATAGCTAGGAGCAATAATCAAAGTGGCTTAGGACAAATGCCCTTCAGAGGACTATTATGGTTTCCCGATCTCTTGTTCTAAAAGTTCTAAGAATCCATCCGGTCAGCCGCCTGCATTTCATTGCCAACTTAGCAATATGCACATGGAAAGATGCATCATTACTCATGAATATATATATATATATGTGTATATATATATATATATACATACATACATACATATATACATATACATATACATGCATATATATATATACATAAATACATACATACATACATACATACATACATAGATACATACATACATATACGATCAAGCACACTCGGAACAGACTGATGTTAGTCTAAATTGTCCGAAACTTAGGAATTTACCGTTCACCCCGGAAAGTTCACGGTATTCTTTTTATTGAGTAATATATATATATATATATATACACATATATATTTCAAGATACACATTGATATGTATAGACAAACACACTCACGTGGCGTGACTGTTTGGTAAGAAGCTTGATTCCCATCCACATTATTCCCGGTTCAGTCCCACTGCGTGGCACCTTGGGCAAGTATCTTCTACTATAGCTACGGGCCGAATAAATCTTCTGAGTGGATTTGTTTGACGCAAACTGAAGGACCCTCTTATATATATTTTTATATGTATGTTTTTTATGTATGAATGTATGTATGTGTGCGTCAGTGTGTGCATGTTGTTTTGTCTATGTTTGACACCCATCATTACTTGACGACCGGTGATGGTGTGTTTTCGTCCCCGTAATTTAGTGGTTCGTTGAAAGATACCGACAGAATAAGTAACAGGCTTCAAAAAGTAAGTACTGGGCGTCGATTTGTCTTGCTAGAAAATTCTTCAAGGAGGTGTTCCAGCATGGCCGCAATCTAATGACAAAAACAAAAAAAAACAAGCGAAAAGAAGATAAGCTTTACACATATATGTATATGTGTGTGTGTGTGTGTGTTTGTTAGGGCGTGTTGTGTATTGTGCAAGAGTATATGTTCACGGTTGCTTGTTTTACTTTATATGTACACGAAATCAGGTATACGCTTTTTTTCTTTTTTAACACACTATTTAATATTTTAAAGTTTCGGAATGACACCGTGTAAATCTATACGGTAGCATACTTGCGTGTTTTTCCCCATGTGTAGTAAGCGCATTGTTTTTTGCGAATGAGTATACGTGTAAGAGATAAGCATTTGTTTCGCTTCTCTGTGATTTGCGTATTTCGATACTCTATATGCACACACAGAGAATACCATTGCACATGCAACCATCTTTTGTGTTTGTGTGTGTGTGTGTGTGTGTGTGTGTGTGTGTGTGTGTGTGACTGTGTGTGTTTGTGTGTGTGTTTGTGCGTGTGCGTGTGTGCAGATACAGACGTATACATATGCACATACATATATACTATACGTGAAAGCATAATTTTACGTACAAATGTGCATTTAGACTTAAAATACTCACACACATACAAATACTCATACACACACACACATCTCAGCATGTATCAGCGCGTATACACTTATATATATATACATATTTATATCTATGTATATATGTGTTTTTGTAAGTATGTGCATTAACACTCATATACATAGACACATGCATTCTATATATATATATATATATATATATATAT
>NC_068988.1:49349907-49350739 GCF_001194135.2 Octopus bimaculoides
CTCTCTCTCTCTCTCTTCCTCTCTTTTTTCTATCTCATATATATATATATATATTTATACATAATGTGTGTGGGTGTGTGTGTGTGTGTGTGTGTGTGTGTGCGTGCACTATATACATGCATGCACAGACATACACACGCATATAAGAATGCGCATCTGCAAGGACACATACATAAACATTTGATATGATTTATGATTACATTAATATATACAGTGTGTATATTTACATCTAGTAATACATATATATATATATATATATATATATACATATATATACATATCAATATATATACATATACATTTATATATATACATATATATGCACACATAGATACGCATATATACATATATGTATGCACACACACACATGTATATATATATATATACATATGTACCCTGATAAACACCTGAGTAAAGAGAGAACAAAGTGACCTCCCTTTCAATCCAGTCATAAATCGTAACAATCATGACATTTATTGAAGTGTTTTAGGGGACATTCACAGCTCCTTTCCTTTCAGCTCTATATTCTGTTTATGGAAAATTTGTATAGAGTAGTTCATTTTTTTTTTTAAACATCTTTTCTTTGTTTTTTTTTTTACTACTTTTTGGTTCGACATTTCTTTGTCGTTGTTCTTGCTGTTGTTGTTCCTATTCTAAGAATTATAGCTGCCTTCATACCTCTAGAGGATCCCTTCTTTAAATCTAAATTCACCACGAAAAAATGTTAGGCTTATTTATTTTTGTTTTAATACATATCACAACGTCCAAAAATCACACCAATTCTAGTTCTCTTTCTCTCTCTCTCTCTCTCTCTCTCTCTCTCTCTCTCTCT
>NC_068988.1:49351525-49352330 GCF_001194135.2 Octopus bimaculoides
ATATATACATATATGTATACACACACACACACACACACACACACAACTATGCACATTGTTATTCATGTATTTCATAAATAACCAATGATTTGTTTGCTTGCAGTGCCTATTTCTGTTCTTAGTGTGAGAATTAAGGGATTTATTTTGTTTATTTATTTTATTTATTGATTTATTTACATGTGAAGGCTTGATAGAGACACACTGGTGCTACTTTATGGTGAGTTTTGTATCAGCCCATGTGATAGGGAGGTGTCTTCGGAAAAAAAATCACATTTCCAAAAGTCTATATTCCGTATTTCGAAATGCAACCCATGGTAGTGTCCATGGTCCAGAGAAGGACCATAGATTATATTCGACATCACTACTGCAGAGATACCAGAATACAGAAGAAAATATACACAGACGTGCGCTCATACATATGCGTCTCAGAGAAAGAACGAGAGAGAGAGGGGAATGTGTATGTGTATGTATAAATATATATATAATCAAAATTAGCTAGAGGATTTCAAGTAGTAATGCAGTACAACCGTTCCAAGCCATGCCATTTAATTGAACCATGCAATTATAACATCAATTTAATTACAGCACTATCTTCAGCTGCACAAAAGATATATGGAACTTCAACAGGTAAGATATATTAATATGATTTTTCTTAAGTATTTTAACAGAGCAAGAAGATGGATGAAATTCCTGTTATCGCTATTATAGCTATTTTGAACCGTGCAGATAATACCGGATTCACTTGGTGTTTCAACGAAGTACCTAATTCAACAGAGTCTTAATTACTTATATATATATATATATA
>NC_068988.1:49352340-49352938 GCF_001194135.2 Octopus bimaculoides
TCATTATTGTGAATTGTTAAAGAGATTCAAAAGCATACCGATTTCGTAAAGTTAATGATCATTGCTTTGATTGCACATCGATTACTGAGCGGTGTTAGGTCTACTAGTCCACGAGTAAAAAGATTATGTGTATAGGAAGGTAAGTAGTTCTGGATTTGGGGCAATTAGGGTAGATATAGATCTGTAATGTGAATGGTGTATGGGATGTATTGGGGTTAGTGGTATTAATTGAAAGGTTAGTAGTGTTCTGTATTATGCTATGTGTTCAAATTTAGTTGTGGAAGATATTTATTGATGAAAGTTGCCTGTTTATTCATACTTTGTTGTACTGAGGTGTTCTGTGTACATTGGTAGAAGGGGAAAATTAGGAAATTAAGATTAAGATTCCTAGCACACCTTTCTATGAGTCCACTGACCTGCATCTATCTGTATTGTGGGTGGCGGATTTATTCTTTGTGGAGAGTGGTTCTTCGACGGAGTAATATTCCTGTTTAGCCAATATAATTATTACCACAACCTAAGCATGTAATGGCATAGATTATATTTTCCGAGGCATATATGTATATATATATATATATATATATATATATATATATAT
>NC_068988.1:49353494-49359222 GCF_001194135.2 Octopus bimaculoides
ATATATATATATATATATATATATAAATATATATATTCTCACATAAATTTGTACTTGTGTACGTAAATATGTATGTATGTCTGGAAATATTAATGTGAAAATTATTCAATACTTGTCATCGGTTACATACATATTCTATTAACGTTCGATAGTTTTTCAGTCATGGCTATTTCTCAAAGTTTTGCTTCAGCTTTAGGAATGAATAAAATAGAAGCGTTTGTCGAAAGTTGTATGGAGCCTGGAAGTTTTATTTGAAAATCACTTCGATAACAACTGTTTGGCTATTGTATATAACACATCGGAACAAAGTAAAGCGAATTCTTTGCTGAGAAATATCGCATCTTGATCGAGAAATTCTATACATTGAAAATAAGATGGATATTATATTCCAGTACCATCGCCGACATAATTTTTATCTAGCTAACAGTGAAAGAAAGTGTGTCCTTCATATGTCTATTTATCTGCAGTTTATTACATGCCAGTTTGAAATTAAATACTGTAACTTCAATCAGTCTCTTGCTTTGCCCATTTTAACTGCCTCGATATTAAGGGAATAATTAATTTAATCGAGATAGTTAACAGTACGGCTTAATAGAGGTAACTTTCATTAACAGCAGATGCCTTGCTCTTATTTTATCCACTCTTGCAATTATCATATTCTTTGTTTTGTATTCGAACATATTTGAACGCCAAAATTTAATGAGACATAAATCAGCAAGATATAGTGTTCAACAGCAAACTATTTCTGAAAAACCATTGCATCATATAAATATGGATTTCTTATACCGACACAGGGCCTGAAGTTGATGAGAAAATACAGTCAATTAAATTGACTCTGGAACTTTAATAGAAGATTAAATCAAATTCAGCCCTTGAATAGTATTTATTTTCACGATGAAATATAATATTACGTAGCAAAATCTTATGCTTCAAAATGTTGCTGTTCTGTTGAACTTTGGGTTTACCAGCAACACTAACAGGATTAGACATATAATCGTCGCATTTCAACTGTATTCATCTTGTTTTTTTTTTTAATCTACGTAGGACTACATTCTCTAATGTGGCCTTCAGTTTTGTAAGAAAATAGGTTGTGATATGGAACGATTTAGAGATCACATAGAGCTTTTCTAGCTGATTCAAATTCTGTATTTCTAATATGAAATAAAGGAATAAATGGTCGTAATTGGTGAAATCGCTTGACACACACACACACACACACACACACACACACACAAATATGTATATATATGACGGGTTTCTTTTAGATTCCGTCTACCAAATCCACTCGCAAGGCCTTCATCGGCCTGAGGTTATAGTAGAAGACACTTGCCCAAGGTGCTATGCAGTGGGCCTGAATCAAAAATCATGTGGTTGGGAAGCAAGCTTCTTACCACACAACCACACCTGCGTCTATGGTCAAATTGTATAACAAAATCATCAAAATACCACTCGAGCGGTTGACGTGTATTCATGAATACACTTGGAATGTTGACTCATAGACTCCTCACTGTCTTTTTCATAGATAGTACAACGATATATGCGGTTTAACAATTGTTGACCACTTAACACCTTCCACGTAAACTCACCTGAGGCACACATTATCCCCTTTTTACTACCTATAATGAGTACCTTCCTTAGATCTCGTACTAACTAATTTTCACAATTCTTCATTTTCAGAGCGTCCATCTTGGATTCCTTCCCCTCTCAGTTGTTTATAATGACCAGCAGCCACATATATCACACCATCTCTGCGACCTTGCAAAGACCGTTAGACCAAAATCTCTCTTCCGACTAAACCATTAAAAAAAGATAAGTTCTATGTGATTGATTATAGTCTTCTTTTGAAATCTGTGGCCTTGGGGCAACGCTAGAAATCATTATTTCTCTTTTATTTATGCATGCGATGTTTTATTTTGTTACGTTTTCATTGTTTTGTTTTGGTTTGCCCTCAGTGTATATTATTTATGCCACCTCTTCCAGTTGTCTTTCCTTGGTATTTCAGTTAATTGTATACTTCAAGCAGCCCTCAGCTGTAAGCTACGTTAAACAGCGAGCAGGAAAATTAGAGCCATCTGCATTCTACTAACAATAAATACATCGAAGATGCTTTGCCGTTTTATCGATAACCTCGTGTGAGAATTGTCAAATATGAATTGTTTTTCGAGATTCCTGAAGTCACATTCTAATAGTTTCTGTTATATCATAGCATCGCGTGTCCTAAAATAAGCAATTCATTTCCATGTCAAGAAGGTTACCTGTTGTTATTGTACAACTGCATGAAATAACAACCAAGATTCACTCAAAACATACGCAACCATTTTAAAATGCAAATTTACATTGACTAATGTTGTCTGAGAGACGCCCTGGAATAAAAACGCGATCTGGCCTCACCAATAACCCTTTCTTTTAATCGGTCTATTTGGACTGAACGGACCAAGAACTAATGAATAATATCCAATCTTGTTTGCTTTCAGCCCCATCCCACCCAATATACACAGACTTTCACTGACACGATATAACTACATGCAAGCATATACGCGTGCGTTAAAGTCCATAAAAAGCAAATGTTATTTAGATGCATGTCCACTCTAATAAAGCACACTTGACCGTGCTGTTTAGAATATATTTTCTATATGAACTCCCTTTCTAAGGCGGCAAGTTGTGATTTGAGAGCGTTCTGGTTATTATTTCTAGCAGGCCAACTGAAGGTGTTTATTAGAAGTAGAACCCAGTAGATCGCAGGTGAAATTTATTCAAATTACATTCAAATTTGAAACTGCTTTCTGGCGTGGGTGAAAATCCCAATCGAAAAAAGGGAAAATTATTTAAGCTTTAAGAACAAATCAGTAATTCAATTAAAATGAATTCGTAAAACTAAAAATTCATTCTCGACACTGATACATCTCTATACATTTTTATGCACATGTACCTATTTCCTGGTACTAAAAATATTCTCGGTCGCAAGGGCAGAAATTCACTTATTAGGTATTTCAGAGATAAACTGGTTGGTTGTAGCCGAAAGTCCGGAGTGATGTTAATGTTTCATACTTTAATATCAGATTTGCCAAATGTTTTGAAGGTGAAGTTAGTACCTTGTCAATGTGACCTTTATCACTACCCGTTTTCACTCAATTATCTGACTTCTTTTCTGTAACTGGATGTAAGTCATGTGACTGTACCCTTATTTGTTTAAACTCAATTCAACCCTGATCGAAAGAACTAAAATCAAATTCATTCTATCATTAACTTTTCCGTCTTTCATTGAGACAGTTTTCTAGAGACCACATTAACTAAGTTGTTTCTTTCTCAGGAGAAATTCGACTACTATGACTAACAAGCCGTAGTATCACTTCACTGGATCGGCGGCTACCGTTTCAGTTTGTAACACTCTCTCGATGAATTATTTATGTTCCGTACCTGGCAAGTCTGGCTCCTTTTTTGACTGGAATAGAGAATATTTTTGAAAGGTTTCAACAAGAAGTGTTTATTTTTCTATCCGCTATAATCTGACCCGGAAGAGTAGGTAGTACTATTGACTGAAGCAGCTCAATCTATTGAACCTAGGAGCCGTGGGTGACGGCGTAGACATTTGATATTAATTAGTTCAGTAGCGTTCAAGGATATCAATCGGATCACTTAATCTATCAATTCCAGTACTAACAGGGGTAAGATATCTTAATTACATTGATATGTTAAGCAGACAGATTGCAAGGGATTCAATCCCTTCTCTACAAAACCTACCCTATCTATCTTCACCATCAACAGCCTTGTTAATTATCTTAGACCGGTTTGGCAATCTACCATTACTGTTAAGTTGGCAGTGAGTTTAACATTTGAGAGAATAAAAATGGATGCAGAAAACCACACCCAAGCGCAGAATATGTAAATAGATACGTTTACATGAGCGTGTATTCAAGTGGGTACATGTGTGTGTGTGTGTGTGTGTCTGTCTCTGTGTTGTGTGTGTGCACAGCAATGTATATGTGCATGTATATATCTTCACCTGCATGTGAATACATCGAAACATATTCACTTACGATTATACATGCATGTTATATCATTATATACGCAGATTTACCTACATATAAACATGTGTACGTACAAAAATATATTTGTCGGTGTTTTTATACGAAGAAGGTAGTACCCGTCAAAAATGACAGTTTATTTGAGTATAGAATAAATAAGCCAGTGAAATGTGTGTGTAAAAGAATAAGAGTACTACTGATACTGGTTTATATAATAAAGAGATGTAGATACGGCTAAATGGATAGCAGGAGTAAGGATAGAAAAACGTAGCTCTGAATGTGTGTGTGTGTGTGTGTGTGTGTGTGTGTGTGTGTGTGAGGTCAGTTATTCAGGAAAGACTCTCTTTCACTACGTAATCATTCTTTCGTGCTTTGTCCATCATAATCGACTTCGTTTGTCCTATTAAAGGAATGCACGAATATGAATCGACGCCAGAATTTTACTGCAACTTTATTTTATCAACTCAAATGAATTAAAAACAACGCTGACCTTGAAGAACGTAAATACAAGCATTTAAATATCGCCTTACGTTTTGTCGACATTTCGAAGTCTCTGCCAGCTGACAGGTGAAGTACATCTCAGAAGAATAGTGAAGAAGATACAATTCAATTAAAAACATTAAAAGACAGTGCCTCTGCATGGCCATAGTCCAATGAACCAGTAAAATAATATACAGCCATATGCATATAGACTTGGGTATTTATGCCTGCGGGTTTCAACATGCATCTGCAACAAACACCATGAGTCTTGTATATTATTTTAAGAGATGACGTCGAAAGCATCCAATAGCTCTTACTACACCTCTCAGTTCTATTTCCTTTTTCTCTGCGTTTCACTGTCTCACTCTCTCCTTCTTTCTTCCCCCCTCTCTCTTTCTCTCCGTATATACACAGGCTACAACACACATATACATTCACAAATACATATATTAATACATACATACATATATACATACATACATACATACATATATATATATATATATATATATATATATATATATATATTACATATATATATATATATATATGTATGCATGTATATGTATAAGTATACACACAAAATTATGTATTTATATTTGTGCGTGTGAATATATGCATTACTCACAGCGTGACAGAACAAAAGCAACAAAAATATGATATATAACGTAACATTATATATATATATATATATATATATATATATGTGTGTGTGTGTGTGTGTGTGAGTGTGTGTGTGTGTGTGTATGTATGTATGTATGTATGTATGTATGTATGTACGTATGGGAGAGTAAGCATTTGACTTACGTAAAGGGAATTGGAAAATCACGTACGTATACACACTCATACCGACGTATATTATGTTTGCATGCGTTTATATGCGTCCGTCTGTGATTATTTATGTACGTCTTACGTTCTTTTGGGGGAAGTAGCACTAGGTATTTATAACCAGACATTGACACAGTTCTCGTCGGTTGCCACGGCAAGGAATTACACATGACCTCATGCAGATACACATGAACACACGTATGTAAATTCACTCTAGCTCGTTCACAGATATGTGTGTGTGTGTGTGTCTGTGTATCTGTGTGTAACGCTCGTGCCTGTGTGTACCCCAGCTTGCCTGTTTGAATGTGTGTATACATGCATACATGTATGTATATATGTATATGTATATGTATATATATATATATATATATATATATATATATATATATATATAT
>NC_068988.1:49359239-49359504 GCF_001194135.2 Octopus bimaculoides
GGGGGGGGGGGGTATGTACATATGTATATACATATATACATATACACATACATATCTATCTATATATATATATATACATATAGAAATATGTATACATACATATACAGAGGCATACACACACATATACACGTCTGACGCACGTGTATGTGTGTGTCCCTTGCCTGTTTGTGTGTGCGTATACATGCGTTTATACGTGCTTATAACTATTTGTATATATATATGTGTGTATATATATATATATATATATATATATATATATATATAT
>NC_068988.1:49359942-49365368 GCF_001194135.2 Octopus bimaculoides
TATATATAATACGTTGCTTGTCATATTGAAAAACGATCAGCTGTGCTAACCATAATCCCATTACGTGTTAATGAGATGCTCTAGAAATGCAGGCTCTGATGTAAGAAACAGGTGAATAATGGTTACCATATGTTGTAAATTAGGCGTGAAGTCTTAAGCAAGTAAGACTTAAGTGACTTGTCCCAATAGCAATAAAATTTACAGCCAACAATCAGAACCGAACTGCCTTACATATTGCGAAGACGGAAATAAAATTTGCTGTAAATCTGTATAGGGTAACATTCTTGGTACTAACTGCGTAGTGCCACTATATGTAAACGTGGCGAGTGGGGGTTCACAGCTGTGCTGAGAAATGTAATGAAATTTATATTTTTTTTCTTTTCCTTATGTATTTGCCTTTATAGATCTCTTTTGTTGGCATCATAATATTTGTATTCAGCCCATAGTCCGCACCCGGAAGAAAGATTGCTCCCTTTTGGTCTAATTCATGACAGTGGATGCGTGACTGAAATATTTATATCTATTTCTAGATTCCTATTTACTCCAGTGTATAAGGGGTAAGCTGAAACTAATCGTCATTCTCTTTCTTTCGTGTACCAGTGAATATTATTAACTTATAGAAATTGAAATTTCTTATAGAAATTGATATTTGTGATATCAGTCGTAGTACTGGCTTATATGAATTAGCCTCAAGTACTCCGAAAAACTGGAAGAAACAGATCAAACGTCACATAAAGAGTAAATGTAACAGAAGCTTTCTACGTGTCATACTTAACGTAAATACATCTTAGAAAGACAAATTTACTGCAGTGTTCGTCCTGAGATAATATCTCTTATGGGCGTTCAGTGTTCAAAATAGAATATATTGGAATGAGATGAAAATCGCCCCAATAGCAGCTAGCTAGAACGTCAGATGCACTTCTGCCTCATTAGTGTTTGTCGATGGCGTGTACTCACTGCCAAATGCATGTATAAACGTGATTTGTCTTCCTTAATATGTAGGAAATTAGCAAAAACATTCACTGGTCGCGGTGGTAATTAGAGATGCATAATATATAATACCGAAAACTCTGAAGGAAAATTCTTGATGTGTG
Source organism: Octopus bimaculoides (assembly GCF_001194135.2). Taxonomy (NCBI): domain Eukaryota; kingdom Metazoa; phylum Mollusca; class Cephalopoda; order Octopoda; family Octopodidae; genus Octopus; species Octopus bimaculoides. Next base: position 49,361,037 of record NC_068988.1, read on the forward strand.
GGTGTTGTAGAGCAGCTGCTTTTTCCGGATATAGGTAAATATGGACAGAGACCTGGAGGGCATCACACAATGGAGCAAAACCAATGTCATCTCTTTTAACTGCAAAAAACACTCAAGTACAACACATCACAGGTTAACATGATTACATCTTACTCACCCCTGAGTCAGGCAACTAGAGTCCTCACAACCACTTCAAATAGATAAGACCTCACATGCTAAAGTATTTCACATGCTAAAATCACATTCTTTGCATAGGTAAAAGCACATCTCAAAGACTGGTCCTACTTTTCGTGTCCAGAGAATATTTCACCTCTCACCACATACTGAAGATCAACAAATCTCGTGTGAGATTCATAATGGAGTTTTACTTCCACGTCTGGGACCATGATTCTGCATCACACTCAAGTAATTTGGACTGCATCTAGAGAAAACCCATTTAAATGATTGGCGTAAAATTCACTAAGATGCTCTGATTTCTATTTAACGGCTTTGATTATTACTATACACAGCGGTCTGCTGAAGCCATAGGCCCTATTTCGTTCTCTAGATGTACCAAATATTAAAAAATCGGTTGGTAATTCGGATCAAATTGTTGATACGACCTCAGTTACATCTCTACTTATCAAGTAAATTTTAGATTTTTCTTTAACATTTTGAAGGTTCCATCAAATAAATAGCTCAACTAGATACAAGTTGAATATCACTTCCATCCGTTAGATCTTGGAATGCAGACTAAATGCTGTCCAAGTTAAATCCGTGAAGACCACGGATTTACGATTTCTAGATGTACTGAAACAGGAAGATGCTTTTACATTATCATTCTATCTACAAGAGTGAGTATATTGTGTACACACGGTATTTAACGTGTTATCCGTAATCTCTATATGATATTCAGTATTGGGTACTCTCTTGATAGTTTGTGCATTGAAACATAAATGCACACAGACACACACACACACACACATGCACACACATACACACACACGTGTATATATATATATATATATATATATATATATATATATATATTATATATATATATATATACACGTATATACATACATATGTGGATATAATACTTTCCCACATAAGGACACACAAAATACGTACACACACATGATACATGCTGCGCACACACATATACGCGTGCGAGCGCAAAACAAACACACAAACCACACAAACGCATATATAAATATGTGTGTATGTGCATGTGTAGATATTATATGTATCATAGAGATAAGCAGTTTGTCAGTGAATATATCATATAGATACATTCATCTGATACTGATATCATTTTATGACTCCATATGACGTACACATTTATCTCTTCGTACTATTCAGATATCTCTATTTCATAGCACAAACCACATATCATATGCATACACACACACACACACACACACACACACGCACACACGTACACACACAAACACACACAAGTGTATGTATGTGTGTGTGCGTTTGATAGTTGTTTGTTTGTGTGCGTGTGGTGGGGTGTACATACGTACGCATGTATAATCATTTGTATATTTATACCCTTCGTCAAATCATTTGATACAGAGATCTTCATAGCTGTATCAAACGTGTTCGGCGTCTCCAGAGATAGTTAGTATTTTACCGATATCATGTTCTGATAGTATGTAATTTGTCTATTTTTTGTTTACTTAGTGTTGTTGCTGTTGTTGTTGTGGTTGTTGTTGTCGTCGTCTTCGTCGTCGTCGTCGTTTTTGTTGTTGTTAAGGCTACTTGCCAGCAGAATGGTTTGTGCGTCGATCAAAATGTTTTGTGGTATTTCTTTCAGCTCGTTATATGTTCAGCTCAAACCACGGTCAACTTTGCTCTTCATATTTTTTTATTAGATAAAATAAGGTTTTAGTCCCGTACGAGGATTAATCGACTTTCAATCTCCACCGATAATTCCTAAACTTGTGACAACATTTTAAACCATACTGGATTGATGAGTGAGCTGTTTGAATTGCTCGAGGTCTGGTTTTATCAAAATTTCCAAGTGGGGAACAACTGAGATGATATGCGAATAGTGTGATCAATCTCACCCAGAAAATGGACGATAAAAAGCTAACCCTGAAACGCTGGGAAGAATCGGCGAACGTTTATATGGCCTGCTGGTCGAACCTTTCGCCAGTTCACGTCTCAGTAGACTGGAGTGCCTACTCCTCTGTTTTCTTTGGAAGGGACGCGTTCTACTGGCCAGGTGCTAAACTTGTTATTAACGATTAACATTGACAGATCACGATTAACAGGTCATGATGTGGTGGATGAAGCGCAGGCATGCGCCGAGGCTGAGTCATCTCCATCACTTCATTGACGGTGAACGATAGTGGTCGCCATTTGTCACACTCACTTTTCCACAGTTGGTCTCTGTGACAAAGATGCAGTTTTAGATCGTCTGGCACCTAAAGTGTCATTAGACGCTCACAATCATCTGCCAATCGGTAGGAGTTCCACTTTCGCTTTTCTAGAGAAGCATACTAACGAGTAAGAGCGACGACACTCGCAAGAAGACTTTTGCGTAATCGAGAATCAACTGCCTTTTCTGCCTGGTACTTTCCGGCATGGGTCCATGGATAAATTCAATAAATCACTCTGGCCTGACAGTGCTACTAGGCATTATCGGTTGGAGATAGATTCTACAGGCATAGAAGTACCGTCAGCCGAGTCTACCTGCGAAGCCCGCTCTGCGAGGAAACTAATCTGCACACAATCGTCCAGCACCCGAGCATTGCTTTTTTGTGAATATCTGCTTCTGCATATAGGACGGGCCCGGCTTTCGATGAGTCCATTTACAAGATCTTTCTTTGGCCAGGAATCACAACAGTTTTATCAGTCTGATGGACTTCGCGAAAGTGCTGTGGAAGACCAGACAAAGAAAACAGGCTCTTTATCTTTGAATAAACCCTCATAAACTTGTTCAAATTTTACTTGCAAAAGAGAGTTAGGGGCTAAGTGGTAACTTCAAGTAAACTTGATGGAAGGTGAATCAGAGTTGCGAGTACACTCAACCGAGTATATGCCAGTAGACGAAAGAAGAAGATTCGGGAGAGGGTATTGGCTCAACTGGGCAGAGTTTAGAGGGATACCACAAGGAACCCTCGGAAGACTCTATCTTATATACATGCATATACATGCATGTATATAAGATATATACATATATATCTTCTGAGTATGCTATAAGTTAGTTTTGTATAATGATGCAAACTACATGTTTGTGTACCTTCTCTATTTCTTCATTTTATTATAACAAATCAGCTTGTTCTGGATCACTGTTTCTGTTTGTGTGTGTGTGTGTGTGTGTGTGTGAGAAAGAGAGAGAGAGAAAGAAAGAGAGTGTATGTGTGCATGCGTGCCTGTTGACATTATGCGAGCATGCGTGTGTACGTGTCAACAAAATTATTGTCCTTGCCTGCTGGTTATCTTAAACGTTTTGTGAAAATACTTGTTCACATACTGGTCAGCTATGATAATCCCAACCGTTTTTGAAAACTGCGCTTTTAAGACCACCTTGCTCAATACTCTTTCCCTCTCTCTTTTCACAGATAGTGGTGTAATTTGAGGTCGAATATGTCTCTACTTGGTTTAATTATAAGAAATCAAAGTCCATCCCCTACACATAAGCTCCCAGCATAGTAGGAAACTATTTAAAATTTCATTACTATAGTCCAGATGTAATTATCTAAATAATGGTCGAAACATACAGAAATCTTAATATTGTTTTTTTCTTTAATTAATCCAGTATTTAATCTACCTGAAACATTTTTTTTAATCTGGTACTTTTTCAATCAGATACTTTTACCGAACCGCTAGTTTTCGGAGACCTCTAATAAATTTACTCACTAAGAACTGGTTAAGGGCTATAATCAAGACACTTTGTCTAAGATGGCATGCACCGCGATTGAACCCGAAATAACGTGGTTGCAAAACCACGCCAGCAATTATTTGCATTATTTAAAGAAAAATAACCCGTGGCTTTGTAGAACCATTTGTCATTGAATCGTTAATGAAGATATATGAGATCCAAGTGTCAACTATTGCAAACAAAGGGCCATGTAAATTACTGGAAACAGTAAGGAAGGCACGACTATTGATTAAGAATTTTTCTTCGCTAACAGGTGGTTCCGTTTCGATCTCTCTGCATGATACCTTTGGTAAATACTACAGGCTCCTGCTTATCAACAACGTGTCATCAGACACTCATAAATGGAAACTGTGAGAGAGCTCCTTCGTATGAGTGCGTATACACGTCTGTGTATGTCCACACACACACACGCATATACACACACACACACACACACACACACACACACACACATATAT
>NC_068988.1:49365920-49369070 GCF_001194135.2 Octopus bimaculoides
GATCTTTGACAACTATATCTGGTCTATTTGCCTTAATTTCTCTATCTGTGTGTATTGGCATATCCCAGAGTATGGTTGCTTTCTCGTTTTCTGTGACCTTTTCTGGCGTGTGTTTTTACCATCTTTTTTCTGTTGTTATTCCATAGTGTTGGCATAGCTTCCAGTGTATATAGGTCCCAGATTTGTCATGTCTGTGAATATATTCCTTCTTAGCCAGGACTGATTATTATTATTATTATTATTATTATTATTATTATTATTATTATTATTATTATTATAGTTTCTTTGTCAAAGCTTTTGCATCACACAAAATGTAATAAGCAGAACAATAGGAGACACATGGGACAGAGAGTCGCCTAAGAAACTAAAATAATAATTATAAAGCTGAAATGAAGACCAGATATGTAGTGCATGTGTTCGTGCGCGTGCGCTTACAGATAGATAGATAGATAGATAGATAGATAGATAGATAGATAGATAGATTTGGTTGCCTCAAACTCCTTTTAACGGGACCACGAAACTTTAATTTGCATGGAACCGAATCAAACTGTTATTAAATAATGTGTGTGTGTGTGTGTGTGTGTGTGTGTGTGTGTGCGTGCGCGCAACAATCGTTTACCAATAAAGAAACCTAACGAATGTATAAACACATTGTCAGCTGCCTACTGAAATTCATTATTGTTTCGATGCCGTGACAGTACTGTTCATGCTGTCGGTGTCTTCAGCATCAGATATCGAGAGGTTGCTTGGAAGTAACGAACAGTAGCCAAGGGCGAAACAGAAGTTCAGTATGTTCATTGACTTCACATCTGCTGAAAGTTACTAATCGCAAAACAGAAAACGAACGAAGCTTTACCCAAAATATAACGTAAACTTATGCGGAATTCAGCTGAGAAACATATGAATCAAATAAAAAATAAAATAAAACGATTACTCCAAAATTAACATTGCCTCTTTAACAACCATAAAATATAAAGAACTATAAAACATAAGAACCAACTAAACGTAGCATAGTTAATTTACTAAACATAAAATCGATTAAATAAAATATCAAGCATATAAAACAATTACAGTCGGAGAAATATAACTGAAACATATATCCATTAAGAAAATAATACAAAGCGAATAAGCTGTCATTGAACTGCAGCTATCAAACAAATAAATTAATTCATTTAAAGAAAATAAAACTAAAATGAATATTACCATCTAATAAACTATGAAATATAATTAAAACTAACTAAAGGTATAGAAACGACTTACCACATAAACCAAAATTATTATGTCTCATGTGGTACTAAACCAAAAGAGCCAAAACATACATACTATTTCAACGTTAAATAACAGAAGATTGATCGTAGCTTATTAACTGAAGTGCGCCAGATACTTCCCAGCGAAAGTGACGATTTATATAGAATAGGACTTGGCGATATACTAAATATTTAAAACTAAAACTTCAAATATGACAGCTTCGGGATGCAAGTTGATCAGTCACCTAGTTGCAAAGCTTTAACACTTAATTTCAGCTTAAATGAAAAAGTGTACCCATTTAAAGGAAAATTTAAACATGGAAGCTGGCACATCCTGTGGATTTTCAGACCATCGGTGACTGAACCACGAAGTCCAACAATCTGGCTTGACAGGGAACGCAATTTATTGTACACCCAGCGGAACAAAGTACGAAGCCTGTATAAAGAGATGTATTCAGAAGAGCCGACAACCTCTCATTACCAACGTGGTTCTCCAGAGAACAATTCAAAGAAGTAAAGTTCTCTTAAAAGTTGAATGTTTTCGTGTCATTGGTGTCAGTGGCTGCAGAATCATCAACTTCTAATCTGTTTTTCTGCTCTGCTTACCATATTTCAATAATAGACTCAACTGTATCTCCAAAAATTTAAAAGATCACATAAATATTCTCATAGAAAGATAACAAGGAAAATAAAGTTACGTTTATGAATTTGTGCTACAAGATTTCTGATGTGAAACAGTGTCATGAAACAGATATTGCTGTATTTCGGGATAGTCATTTTTTTTTTTCCAAATAAGCACTATATATTCGTTGTACTCTAGTTTATTACTGTTCTTAATTTGACTCATACCCCTCGTCCGGAAATCTGTCGTCACACATCTGTGACCGCTTCAGCGACACATTGAAAACCAGATTTTATGTGGTTAGGCCAGGAATTTGAAGAAAGTTCCCTGTAAATCTGACGACACTTCTAGTTATCTTTCTATTCCTCACTAAATTATTTTTAAAATACGGGGTGACAACGCAAAGCAGTGATCTGTATAAATTCAAACCTCTTACCAATTCAAAAATCCTTGAAACATATTCATATATTGTTTCTCTCTTCATCTCTCTCTCTCTCTCTCTCTCACTCTCTCTCTCTCTCTTTCTTTCTTTCTATCTGTGTATGTATCTATCTATCTTTCTATCTATCTTTCTGTCTATCTCTATCTCTATGAATATGTATTTGTCTTTTTTCTAACTTTATACTTTTCATTTCATCTGTTTACCACTGACTCATTTCGCCCCCCTCTCTCTCTCTCTCTCTCTCTCTCTCTCTCTCTCTCTATCTATCTATCTCTTTTTCATCCAATATATCTTACTTATGAATACAGAGACAAGTAACTGTAGCGCCTTGCTTGCCAGGCTGATGCAGTCAACCCAGCATCATAGCTACGTTTCATATTAAACCGTCCGGACACAATATCAACGATGTCTGATAGAAAACGTTGCTCCAAATAAGCAGTTCTGTCATATTGTTAGACTACTGGAGACATTATTCTTGTGTAGTGGACATGAGGCAAGAGTTGATAACAGATAATTATTGTCTCTGATAAACTGCAACTCCCCGCTCTCTCTCTCACTCTTTCTCTATCTCTCTATCATCTTCTCTTACCCCCTCTCTTTCTCTTTCTCTTTTTCTTTCTCTTTCGCTCTCTCTCTCTCACTCTCGCTAGCTGGGCTGTTCGTGTACCCGCTCTCTTTTTGTCCGGCAAGCAGTGTACTGCACGAGCATCTTCAGCAATTACATTTATACATGTATTTGTAAGTGCGTTTATATACAACTGTATCTCTTTCTATTTTGTTCGTGTGTGCATACATAATAACATACACACACACACACACAAATATATATATATATATAT
>NC_068988.1:49370187-49375526 GCF_001194135.2 Octopus bimaculoides
CATAAACACACGCACACACACACACACACACATATATATATATATATATATATATATATACAGGAGAGAGAGAGAGAGAGAGAGTGAGAGAGCAATTAGACAAATGATAAAGCTTATGTTTTCCATAACTTTGTTCACTTTGTAAACGTTTCAAAGATTTAAATGAACCGTTTCCTTCTCATACAATGGTTTGAAAGTATAACCAATCAATCAATCAATTCCTCAATTAATTAATAGAATAGTTAACCCTCAAAAATTTTCCTCAGTCATTTAGTCATTCAGGGTTTCCAACAAAAATACCTGTAAAAATGCAGTTGTTGATAAGAGACATATTAAATTCAAATTCCCTTCTTTGTTTTACTATATACTTGCCTAATTTACGGTTCTATGAAGCCCAGATATCACCAAATTTTAGAACTTGCTAGTATCTAAGAACTTAGATTATGGAAATCACATCTACTTAATATATATCTGTGGAAAGACTTTATTTTAAAGTATCTAAAAGGTTAAGAAACTACGAAATTCAACTGGGAACGTAATAGATGTATGTAAAATATAAAGTTAATTGTTCACAACTGTAGTCCATTTCAGAAGTATTGGATTTACTTGATTTAAAGTGTATTCAATTAAATAAAATTAAATAAGATTAAACTGAAGTGAATTATATGCATTAGTTAAGGATTATACTAACGATTAGCATTTACTTAGGAAAAGAGTACTTGGTATATTGCATAATAGATAATTTAAGAAGGAACAGAGAAAATCCATAACAAAATATGTATTAATCTTATTTATACAAATACCAAGATAAGTTAATTGTGTAGGATTTTTAAGTGGAAACGATAAGAACATTTTGTTAAATAAGCGAGAATAACGGATTAATATCTCTTAATGTTCAGTAAGAAATGGATTATATATATATATATATATATATATATATATATATATATGTGTGTGTGTGTGTGTGTGTGTGTGTGTGTGTGTGTGTGTGTGTGTGTGTGTGTGTGTGTATGTATGTATATATCACATTAGATACACAACCGAAACAGCTACTAATAGTTTCATGCTACTATGTTACTTCAACTGGTATATTTACACGTCATGTATCTTAAAGCAATTTTTCAGGCTCTGTTTATACGTTACATATAATTCTTAAAAACAAAAACGCTGGTCAGTAAGATGATAAGGAAAAACATGCAAAAAACATCAAAAGAATTGGTGCAAAAAGTGGAAGAAGAAAAAGGAACCGAAATCATGAAATGGCAGAAATGAGTTGTACCTGCAATTCAAAGTGCCAGCCTTGTTGCATTCTGTGTCCCGCTGAATCTGCCTGTGATCTACGTTAAGGGTGCATGTGCCTGTGGAGTGCTTAACCACATGTACGTTAATTTCCTGAGCAGGTTGTTTCGTTGATCTGATCAATAGGAACCCTCGTCATTGTAAACGACGGAGCACCGGTTTTAGATATTGGTAGAGGTTGAATTGTCTCAACAGGGAAACAAATTTCATATGCTGTGCACGAGACTAACTACCCTAAGAATTAGGTTAAAGGACTGCGTGTCTGTGGAGTCCTCGGTCACTTGCATGTTAATTTTATGAGCAGGCCGTGCCGTTGATCGAACTAACTAGAACACTTGTAGTAACCGACGGAGAACCATGCCATCAATTTATTTTGCAGTAATTTCTTTTAGTTTTGGGCAGAACGAGTATAAACATTTACCTTTACAGGATTCAAGTCTATTGCAACTCTCCATATGAAATTTCCACAGCTTCTTATTCCTAGACTCCACAAATGAAGTATATCATATAGAATTAAGTGTCATTACCAGAAATACTATGAAATTCCTGCACTGCATTTGAACTCACACATAAATTGGTAGTTTAATATCTTAACCCATCATCAATTTCATATAGGAATTATATCGAAGACCAACTAAATTTGAACTTGGAGTAACTGTTTATATTTATTAAGATCTTATATTAACCGACCCGACCATCCACCCCATGCTCGCCTTCTTAACACTCCCATACGTAAATGCTATTCAGTCGACATTCAGTTCTGAGTACTTTTGGGAACAGTTATAATGAAATAAACCCAAAATTCCCATTAGATCTAATTAATTAATTGAACATTTGCTTCAGCGGAGAACGAATACGTTGCAGTAATCAGAGATGGAGTTTAACTACTGTCATAAATATAAGATAGTGTAAGGGAAGTGATTAGAATACAGGTCCGTCCAAACCATATCATCTAAAATAGGCGCCTTTATGATAGCAAAAACATCATACGAAAATGAATGTGTAAATATACAAATAAAATAATACGATAAATATAAATTTGAAATGTTCGGACATACAAAACAAAAATCTATAAGCGATGACAAAAGATGATTATAAGCTCATTATCATTGTCAAAATCTTTCATAGAATGAAATGAAATGTAGAAAAAGTATGTTATAAAATACAAATAAAGAAAGGATGTATAGATTATATTTCTACTGTCTCATCCATAACCTTTTAGCTATCTGGATATCTTTACACCGTTAGATCTCAGCCTGATAATAATGTTTGCAATTTTAATGTGAAAACTTACAATAAGATATATATTTACTTTACATCTCTCTCTCTCTCTCTCTCTCTCTCTCTCTCTCTCTCTCTCTCTCTCTCTAAATATATATATATATATATAGTACACATATATATGTACACACACACACACATATATATATATATATATATATATATATATATATATATATATAAATACACTTATATAGATATGTTTATATGAGTATATATGTGTATATACGTATATATGAATAGATGTATGTGTGTATATATTTATGTATAAATGTATGTTTGCATATACAAAGATTTTCCCATTAACAAATTAAAACCACAAATGTACTGCTGCATCGGACATTTTGAAATGGATTCCAGTTGTTCTTTTGTTATCTTGTTTTTCTTTTTTTCGAATTAATAGTCCACCTAGTCACTAGAATAAAAGTATTGAAAATTAAAGATGTCCATCCAAGGGCACAGTCTTATGCAGTACCACAAGGTCCAGACTATGGGGTCTCTACCACTACATTCTGAATCACCTATCAGAAGTCAGACACATGAATCTACAACGCAACAAAACATTTAAAAGATAGCCTAGAAACATTAAACTTTCATCTCTGTCATTTTGTTTTTGCTCTGTTCGGGAAGGGGCTGTGCCCATAACAGTCCGCTGGCCATCTCTGATATATCGTATTGATGCTAGTAATGTTCCTATTGACCAATTGCCAAATCATGTTGGGAGGTCAAGCACGAACAGATTACAATTTCAAAAAGTCAGTGTTCTGGGAAGAACTGGAGGTAGTTAGTAGTTGCTGAGACTAAGACAGCTCCGAGGAGGTTATGCGATACGATTGTGCATGCATGCATACATACAAACATACATAAAACAACACAGACAAATCTGCACATATACAAATATACACACAAAAATACCCTGTCGTTAATGATGAAATTCCAATGAGGGAGCCTTGGGTCTAGGTTAGATTCTCAATTGGCAAGAAGTCTTGAAATAAAACAGAACAATGGCATACATAGATACATTCAAACAAACATACGTACATACATACATACCAAAACCTGTGCATCAACGGTCTCTATCTCCCCCATTCCACACAAAGAAATTTACAAGAACCTAGGCATAGACGAAAATGTATCATATGAAGGCACTGTGAATGAAGATAGAGTAACCCGAGAATATTACACCAGACTTAGGAAAATATGGCAGTTGGAACTCTCTTCTTACAACAAAACAATATCCCACAATGCATTTGCAGTACCAGTACTGATCCCAACATTTGAGATACTTGATTGATCTGTAGAGGAAATGTGTTCCAGAGATATCAAAATCCGTAAAATCCTGAGAACAACTAGGAACTTCATCAGAAATAGTAATATTGACAGGCTCTTCCTTAGAAGGAATGAAGCTGGTAGAGTCCTGAGATCAATACAGACGGTTTTCGAATACCGTATGGTATCACTCAGGCAGCACCTACTAAACAACAGCAGCAAAAAATAAACATATAAATGCAATGCTGAAAAATGAAGTGAGCAGCGTTGTAGGAGTTGGCAGTGAACTCCTCAAGAAACTCTCTCTTCCGGATGACCTCCTATACAGCCCCAAAACAGCTGGCTCTCTTACCTCAGAGAAGACTTGGATAGAAAGCACTCAGCATACAAACAAAAAAAGACTATGCATGGGTATGTTGCCGGAAGTTTGAAGAAGGCAGTAGAATTGACACGAAGCGCAGCCTCTCTCGGACACAAGACCACTACATCACATCACACTTTGAAGGCTATGCGTTTGCAATCCAGGAACAGGAGATTGCCACAAAGTATCTGGTGAACAAGAGAAACAGTGACGCTCTTGTAATCCCAAGGTGCAACCGCATGTGTAGGCTATGTCATGCTTCTGTGAAAGGCATCACGCATGTGATTAGCAGCTGTCCTAAAATGTCGTCGCGGTACTACCTCCCTATTGGGCACGATATCGTTGCTAAAACAATTTACAATGCCATCCGCAAAAATAATTGTCCTGAAATAAACTTAGAAAATCCCTATGTTATGGAATACATTCATAAACACCAATCAAGGAATACTGGTGGAATATTCCCATCAAAACTTCTGTCAAATGTAAGCATAACAGCAAGATATTGTTGTTTGGGATAGAGGGGCAAAGGTGTGTACCATCATAGAGGTCAGCTGCCCTGCAGATATAAATATCTCTTGGAAAATCAAAAAAAGAAAAAAAAGAGGATATCTATGGACAACTGTTCGAAACCTATAGATTCTGTCAGGCTGAGTAAAAAGTAAGCAACGTTTTGAAATGTGAAATTCATCACTATATATTTCAACAATGCGGAAATTCTATTCATCAGATCAGCACATTTTTACCAACCAATATATATATATATTGATCTATGTATATATTAATATTATCACGCTTAAGAAATTCCAATAATGAAAATATGTTAATAGTTACCAGAGTAGTATAAATCAGAAAAACTGGGATATCGTACCCGGTTAATAGGTAGAAATACCAAGTTAAAGTGATGTATTTTGAGTAGATATGAAGAATAATAGTAAATGGAGCAAAACGCATATAATCAATAAGTTCCTTTAATTCCTACATATGTTTCAAAATATATGTGCACTCTACTGCAAAGAAGTAAAGTGCACATATATATTTGAAACATATGTAGGAATTAAAGGAAATTATTGATTATATGCGTTTTGCTCCGTTTATTATTCTTCTGTATATACATATATATATATATATA
>NC_068988.1:49376898-49377502 GCF_001194135.2 Octopus bimaculoides
TATAGGCATACGAATATATCACATGTTTATATCTGTGAGTACATGTATATGCGGGAGTACTTGTCAGTTAAGGTATATACATATCAACAGATAACTACATAGATATAAAATCGTAGGTATGTTGGGAGAGACGTGTGCATATATAGCATATGTGTATGTTAATGCAGTATTGTGCGGGTGTTTCTGTCTGGGGAGGGAAACTTGCATTTTGAAATATAATCAATATCGTACAACAAAAATGAAATATGGCAATTTAACTGACGTCAATATTAATGTATCTACTGTTTGTCTGACATCAACTTAAAAGACTAAAATGTTTCACAAGTGCTTTTACCAGTATGACAGTTGTCAACATCATGACATAATTAACATTAAGCAAATCGTGACGGATTAAATTCATGAATTTTGATATAGCTGCGAAGTTTTCGTAATTAATTTTATTTCTCCTTTATATTACGTGATAACATATGTACTAATAAAGACTATTTTAGACGTATCTCTATATCTATCTCCCGATATATGAAAAGATATATATGCAAAGATATATATAAATATATAGACACACACACACACACATATATATATATATATATATATATATATA
>NC_068988.1:49377512-49379836 GCF_001194135.2 Octopus bimaculoides
TATGTGTGTGTGTATGTATATATATATATATATATGTATATATATATGTGTGTGTGCGTATATATACATATGTGTGTGTGTATTTATATATATATATGTATATTTACATATTTATATATGTAAATACGTGTATATCAATGTGTTAGTGTATGGATTTGTGAGTATATATTTATTCTCTTCCAGATTATTATCGTTTGTTATTTTTATTTTAATTGGCTTCCAGGTTGGATGGAAAGTTTTGAAAGGAAGATAAAAATATGATATAAAATAATTAATTGTTTCTTGTTCTTTTGCGCAAATGTTTTACGTCTAAAACTAGTTTTGTATTTGTGATGGTGATCAACTATAACAAATAAATTATGAAGTAAGGTTATTTTCATGAGAATCTAACTCTGCATTCATCTACTTGGGTTGCTAGATATTTTATTATTCCTATAAGAAGGCGCATAAAACTGAAACTGTATATTGTGTAGGGTTTCTTCTGTTCACTGACTTAATAAAAATTCTTGAGACATTGTTTTAAATTTTGTGGAGTGAGAATTCGTTTGAACTATCCCTCAATATTTGACTAGTATTTATTTTATTGATTCTTGAATATAAGAAAGGAAGATCGATCGTGATGGGATTTTCTTTTTATTATTAGCACGCCAAAGAAAATGCCTCTTTAAATTATTCGCAGCCTTACATTCCGAGTTCCAATTCCGCCGGGGTCAACTTTGCCTTTCATTCTCTCGATGTCAAGAAAAAAGTACCAGTTAATCGCTGGGGTCGAAGTAATTGACTTACCCTCTTCCTATAAATCTACTGGCCATGTGCCAAACATTGAAGCCATTATGACCTCTTGTAGAATCATTTAAGATGACCTAAAGAAACCATTGCGTTCTTAATATACCCTGCTAGTTCTTTACCTTCGCTTCTGTCTTTACGAATCAAAAACTTCTATATCTCTCGCAAAATATTGTAACAAGCCATATAAAATTTAATGCTGAGGTAAACGATTAGCAATCTGAGATTGGTAATACACTGTAGTTTGTTTCTGTTTTGTATTTTATCGCTTCATTTTTTTTTTTTTTGTATTGCTTTATCACGTGTAGTAGTCGTCCACTTTTTGTTTCTAAATATTTTTCTAGTTCAGTTATTGCTACTTTATAGTAGTTCACTATCTGTGTCAGATCACGACCTCTATCTGAACGGAGTAGATATATTTTCTGTCTGTGTCTGCTTTGGGGTGGTGACTTTGGTATGCTGTTGATACTTGCCTGGTTTTTCGATATAAGTTTCTCAATTCACTAATCTTCCAGTTTATTATATTGAAGCTGTAATTTGTGATTGGAATGGCTAGAGTGTGTATCCTTATTATCTCATTTTTAACACTGAGGTCAGTGTTCAATATTATTCTAATTCTTCTGTGATATTCTCTTTTAATTTTCTCTTTCATTTCTGTGTGTTGTATTTTAGCTATTTCATCTAGTCCTAGATATTTGTATGGTCGATTGTGGTCTAATTCACTGATTTCTGTGTGTTTGTCGAGTGTAGTGTTTTCAGTGCTGATTAATTTCCATCTTCTCAATGTCACTTTGGCACATTTGTCCACTCCCATGTTCATTATGATGTTCTTGCTGTAACTATGGACAATCTTTACAAGGTATTTCTATTTAGTTGTATTTTTAGTAAAACTTTTTAAGTCATCCATATATAGGAGATGATTTATAGTGTGTCCATAGCATCCGTAACCCATAGTGGTTTCTTTGAACAAGCTTTTCCGATTTTGAAAAGGAGCGGGGACAACGAATCTCCTTGGAAAATTCGTCTTCTTACAGGTATAGGGCAAGTTCTAATGGTTTGTAACTCATTTTTCAGTGTTATGCTGGTTTTCCAATTCGTGATTGCATGGATAGTATATTTTACTAGTATTGGAGTTGTTTTATTTTTGAGGAGAGACTCCAGTCTCAATGAGGGTGGAACGCTGTCGGATGTCCTCTGGTAGTCAACACAGGTAATGCTGACTTTTGTTTTCTATTATTATTATTATTATTATTATTATTATTATTATTATTATTATTATTATTATTATTATTATGGTTCAGTAGTTTTATTTTTATAACGTGCTTTCACTTCACTACCGAGCGCAGCTCTGTGCGCCTTGGGTATGTGCTGTGGTTTGCTGTGGTGCTCTTATGTTTACTGTATTGAAATTGTTTTGCGTAGAATGTGTGCAGTACCCAGTAGTGCAATTTTCTGTATGTTATATATATTTGTAAGTCCTGGTGTTTTTGTTATGTATTTGTCTGAATATTTTTTTATTATACCTAATGCACCTACTA
>NC_068988.1:49383735-49384789 GCF_001194135.2 Octopus bimaculoides
CCTAAGGCACCTACTATGATAGGAATTGTTTCTGTTTTTAGATTCCACATTCGAGTTATCTCTATTTCCAGGTCTTTGTATTTTGAAAGTTTTTCCATTTCTTTTTATTATTATTATTATTATTATTATTATTATTATTATTATTATTATTATTATTATTATTATTATTATTATTATTATTATCATTATCATTATTATTATCATTATTATTAGTGCTTTACTTCTCAAAGCGCTCTGGTAGATTCTATGAGAGTGGATAGCAGCCTACTGTCAGAGGTCTCACACGGTCTCTTTCTGCACGTTGTAAACTTTGATACTTGTTAATTATCGTGGGAGACATTCAAAATCGAAGTGCCAGCCTCAAAATCCTAGCTCTCCCCAGCAGCGCATGTTTTGGGGGTTTGCTCTGCTCTCATGTCAATTCTGATTTCTCTGATATATTTCTCGAATTTGGTTGCTTAGTGCTCCAAGTGCCCCTACAACTAACGGAATGACAGACGCTCTCCTCATAGTATTCATACTTCATACTAGTCTTTTAGTAGTTTGTACTTTTCTCTCTTTTATACTTCTTTGTCACTTATGTGTGAATCTCCAGGTATTACAGTATCTATGATCTTGGTTTCCGTTTTTTCTTTATCTACCACAAGAATATCTGGTCTTTGAGCCTCGGTTTGAGAGTCACGATGGATTGTAAAATCCCACAGTATCTTAAGTTCCTTGATTATTATTATTATTATTATTATTATTATTATTATTATTATTATTATTATCCACTTCTTTCAATTTTGTTTCCACTCCTTGCCAAGTGTCTCCCCGACAAGACACCTAGGCCAAAGACACTCGCCGAATACTTTGGTAAGCCATTAAAATAAAGACACCAGATTCTTCATTTATAAAGTCATATCATAGAAAAAACGGAGAAGAAAGAGTGAGAAAGGAAAGAAGAAATGACAAGATGAAAACGGAAAACAAAAAATAAAGGTGGGGAAAGGAAAGAAAATTCACAGCAGCAAAACACTTCCCAATACGTGTGATGTACTTTTGTTAAATTAAT
>NC_068988.1:49384865-49387897 GCF_001194135.2 Octopus bimaculoides
TTATAATTCCAAGTCCTCCTACAATCACTGGTATTGTAACTGTCTTGAGAAGCCACATCTTTCCGATTTCGATTGGCAAATCTTTATATTTTCTGAACTTATCAAATTCTTTTGCCGAGATAATATGGTCACAGGGTATGCTCATGTCAATCAATAAACAGACTTTATTGTTTGGGGTGGCGACCTCTGTTGTACTCTTTCGCCCCAACTTTCTCTCACTCTTTCTTCCTATTTCTTGAGTAACGCTGCGATGGACTGGCGTCCTGTCCAGCTGGGGGGGGGGGAACACATACGCCATAGAAACCAGGAAACCGGTCCCCTGAGCCTGGCTAGTCTTTAAATGGGCGCATAAATAAAAAATAAAAACCTAGTTAGTTATACAGCATAGTTGACAATATATACTTTAAAACAACCCTTTCACGGATAATAAAGGCAGAATGCTAACTACTTGACTCGAACCAGCAACTACTGACTCTTACTTCAATATCTCTACTTTGTGGCCCTAATAGAATTTTGAAATATTGTTTGGAGAAATCTGAAATGAACTAGCAATATGGGTTCAGAAACCAGATCTTTTAGACACTGTGGTTTATTTTTATAACCTGATTTTTTTTAAAAAAGAATGTATCTTAGAATTTATGTTTCAACTGGTGTGAAACCGTAGCACAATATGACCTGTTGTATACTGGAATACAACTAATATTAAAGCAAGAATAAAAAAATAATGTTAGATTATTCAGTTAATAATTTAAATTTTCTGCACTTTTTTCTTTACCCATCAGATACTATCCTAGACACCATTATAAGCAGCGGATGTAAATATTCATTATGTCTTGACTATTCTCAAACTTCTCCTTCATACACCAATTTATCTCGTCAAAAGTCTACCAGATAGTGAACTCGCATCAGACCATTTTATTTATTTATTTTGCTATTTATCTTATATCATCTAATTTATACCGCTTAATCATAGAATCACATAAGCCAGAGATGAAAGTATATCCATCATCGGAAAATAACTTGCATACAAGAAAGTATAGAAGTTGTTGCTAAGTAACCATGTGTAGAAAATATTTTGGGATACATGGCGGAAATAACTTGCGGGTACACAGTTATAACAGTCATCGTTTTGCTTTAATGTGAGAAATAGCATCAACATGATCATTCCTGTTCCTTTGAACCCAGTTATCTCCCGTGTTATTACATATTTCGTTTGGTCGGTGATTATTATGATTAGCTTTAGAACTAACACTAGAAGATTCTATTTTAGAACTTTCACTTCTGATCGAGCGAATTATTATTTTAAATTGTTTTTTCTTTTTCCTATTTTGTATTATTATTATCATTCAGTAGTGTTATTTTTACTTCATGTTTACATTGCACAACAGCGTAACTTTGTAGGACTTGGATATGTGCAAGTGTGTTACTTGCAGTGTTGGATTCTCCATTGTACCGATTGTAACGTAACTTCACGTAATAATATATGAAGTGCCAAGAGATGTTATTTCCTGTACAGTGTATTTATAGGTAACTTTACATAATAAGTAACTCAACATAATATATATGCTGCTTTCAGTTTATTCGCTGATCTATAATCAAAGGTTTTTGAGGCAATACTTTTGAAGTATCTAGAAATGCATTATCCACCGTGTCCTTCCTTTTACTCTTTCATGACAATAAAGAATAATTTAAGGCGATTTGGTCCTTATTTCTAGAAAGTCGTGCAATCATCCTGGAGTCTCGTTATATTTTTCTATATGCCGTTCATATTTGTAAGTTCTAGCATTATCGGGAGCAACCTGGGATCTCCTTACGTTTTTCTATACGTTCTCAATATTTGTAAGTTTATCTATATGTCTGTCATGTTTGAAAGTTCTAGATTTTTGCTCATAGTTTACATTGTTCAATTAGTAATTTATATGACACCTATGATTATTAGGACTGTTTTTGTTCTGAAGCCCTATTTCGAGTTTTAGAGCCATAATTTCTCCATTTGATTTAGGGATACATTTTTCTCTATAAGTATTGATACCTCAATCAAAAAGTATTCTCTTTCTCTTTCCTTGTAATCTTTGGACATAATATCCAGCCGATTATTTGATATTGCTATGTGAAGATGTGTGTACCAGATTATAATCCGCCTATGCAGTGTATAAACTCTGGGACCATTCCTAGTGTTCGTTTATACTATCTCCTCTCTATCGGAATTTATAATTGTTATTATATATCACAACCGTTGTTTTGGTTTCGTTGTAGTCACTATTGTTGTAGCTGTTAGTGTAAAAGTTATTTTCAAAGTAATACTTCAAACGGTTTTAAACTCGTTGGCTTCAGCAAAAATATTTTTCATTTTAATGTACTATATATTTTCTTAACTAGAGATGACTCTACAACGCTATTTTTTTTAACTAAATTCAGATCTCAAGATACTAAATTCTTTCACTTCGTATTTCCATTTCTGCTTTCATGTACACAATTTTTCCTATCAGAAACAATGTCAGTTTATGTACAGGACGAGGGGCCTCTTCTGAGCAAAGTTTAGCCTTAAATATTGCCAAGTACAAATTTAGTTGACACATACTTAAATTCATGTAAACTAAAAGCAAACTGTCTCAGCATAAACAGTTTTCATAAAATACACAAAACTGAATAAAAGCCGGTATGTAATGATGAGAAAGGAATTATAAACGCAAAGCCATACAGCAATATCTTAACCAATAAGATTCAGTGCACGAAACGTTGTAATTCTCTCCTCCCCTTCATCAACTTCTCGCCTCCTTTTCACAACAGACTAACACTGATTATCACTTGCTACTGTATGTGAAATAGGCCTCCATTTTCGATACTGAAATAATTACTATATTCGTGGAACATCTCTCTTAACTCATGTCTTTCTTTAATGTTTCCGACCTCGACGCACACAGATACATCTATATACATATATGTATGTATATACATACAACGTACTCGCATATGCATACACACACACACACACACACACACACACACACTCACATATGTATATATATATA
>NC_068988.1:49388178-49389253 GCF_001194135.2 Octopus bimaculoides
TATATATACATATATACATATATGTACATATATATATGTACATATGCATATATTTTCATATAAATATATATATATATATATATATATATATACAGAGAGAGAAAGAGAGAGAGAGAGATTCAGTACACTTAATACATATTCGTGAAATCAGGTAAACAGAATTGAATTAAAAATTCTAATTCAATTTTATACTGTCTACTTTCAGATTCATTAGATTTACAATCCAATATATTCTCATTTAGATTATATTATGTTATAATTTTACTTATTAATCAAAGAGCCATTTTAATTCAACGATTGGTTTTACATAAACTTTTCTTTTTTTAATTGGAGAAAATTAAATGAAGATATATAATCTTCTGAATTATATCTTCATGCTTACTCACTCTTATGTATTCATTAGCTGTATAATCCAATAATGATGATGACTATAATAATAATAATAATAATAATAATAATAATAATAGCAACAGCAAAAGGGCATCGAATTCGTGGGCTGTTATTTAAGTTTTTCGAGGAAATACTACACGTACACATACTAACAAGCAAAAATACACACAAGTATACTGCTTATTCCGAGCATTCTGATACGAACAAGGAACCCTGACTATGCATGCTTGTGTGGTGTGTGTGTGAGAGAGATTGTTTGTGAGTAAGTGTGTGTGCGCGTATATGTGTATGTGTGTTTGTGTGTGACAGAGACAACCAGAGAGAGAGAGAGATAGAGCTCTGTCTACAAAGAGATCGGGTCTTTTACGTTCAATTCAATAATGATATGTTGCTCCAAAGTGTCTTTCCACATTTAAGTGCAGCCCAAATCACGTTTTTGAAGGTAGGTGTGCATTTCTTTTATCGAATTTCTACACTTTCTTCAAAAGCATGTGAGCTGTCTAAAGGATTCTCCGGAATAAAATACGACATCGACACAGAATTCGATTAGCAAAAGAAACATTGGGGCGAATGTACCAACATCCCTTAGTCAATGATAATGACACCCTCTTAATAACAAAAACACGGTGAAAAATATGTTTTGAAGGTAAGCTATATATATGATGTGTGTAGGTATATATATATA
>NC_068988.1:49389686-49391102 GCF_001194135.2 Octopus bimaculoides
TATATATTATATATATAAAATACAAAATGGGACAAGAACGCAAAACATCCAGACAGTTAGGTGATGCAAAAAATGGGACAACAAAACATCCAGATAGGCAATACACAGAAAACAAGGACGGGTCATTCGGAGTTTTCTTTCCTCAGTAGATTTCCAGATTATCTTTGCAATTTCGGCTGGTTATACTCGAGATTGCTCCAATCCGGCCAGCCTCAAGGAAAAACTATGCTAAGAGCGTTAGATTCCTTGAAAGAAAGCAGCGAATGTATACGAAAACGAGGACGGAAAATAATGGAGAATGTTACACAAATACAAATAACAGGAGATAACAACAGATGTCTTTCGACTAAGGACGAATTGAATTAAGCTGGCATGTGTGGAAGTAAAGCCTTACGGCAGGGATACAAGATTTTACAGGCCCAGGGAGGAATATAGATGCTGCACGGACGTCGGCCGAACCAAGAAAAAAAGTCAAGCTTGGCCGAACACTGGTGACGTGAGGAGAGGAGAGAGGTAGAGGAACAGAAGAAATAAGGAAAGTCGAGAAAAAATTACAGAGACACAGTGAAGTGAAAAAAGAAGGGAAAGTGAGCATGAAGAGAAGGCAACGAAATGTGAGAGAGGGAGGAAGAAATAACGAAGAGTGAAATGAACGAAGTAAGCGTGAAAGGGCTGATAGAAAGAAGGAAAGAATAATACAAAGAATAAAGACGTACAAGATTTAGATAAATATAAACTTACATATAAACGACCAAAGTGTACGTACGCCTCTATGTGTTTTATATATAAAAAATACAAAATGGGACAAGAAAGCAAAACATCCAGACAGTTAGGTGATACAAGAAAGGGACAACAAAACTTCCAGATAAACGATAAAAAGAAAACAAGGACGGCTCATGCGGAGTTTTCTTTCCCCAGTCGAGTTCCAGATTATCTTTGCAGAGCAATCTCGAGTATAACCAGCCGAAATACATAGTGAAAAATCATTGTTGCTGAGACATATGGTGCTGAATATTGTCTGACAATCATTCTGTATATAATCAGTTTTGATTCTGGAGAATACACATTACATATACACATATACGGTGGAGGCGCAATGGCCCAATGGCCCAATGGTTAGGGCAGCGGACTTGCGGTCATAGGATCGCGGTTTCGATTCCCAGGCCGGGCGATGTGAGTGTTTATTGAGCGAAAAACACCTAAAAGCTCCACGAGGCTCCGGCAGGCGAACCCTGCTGTACTCTTCCCCCACAACTTTCTCTCACTCTTTCTTCCTGTTTCTGTTGTTCCTGTATTTCAAAGGGCCAGCCTTGTCACACTGTGTCACGCTGAATATCCCCGAGAACTACGTTAAGGGTACACGTGTCTGTGGAGTGCTCAGCCACTTGCACGTTAGTTTCACGAGCAGGCTGTTCC
>NC_068988.1:49391910-49396092 GCF_001194135.2 Octopus bimaculoides
ATATATATATATATATATATATATATAGCCTTGTGTAGCATGTACTATGCAATTATACATAGGCATACTCATGCACGCACAAATATACACAGTCGAAAACATGAATGTCCACTGAACTTTATTAAAGATGATAAGTAATCAAAAGCGACTGGAAAGAATACATATTCGTAGAACAGAGAAATAATCTTTTCTACTCTAGGTACAAGGCCCGAAATTTGGAGGAAGGGGGCCAGTCGATTAGATAGACCCCAGTATGCAGCTGGTGCTTAATTTATCGACTCCGAATGGATGAAAGGCAATGTCGACCTCGGCGGAATTTGAACTCAGAACGTAGCGGCAGATGAAATACCGCTATGTATTTCGCCCGGTGTGCTAATGATTCAGCCAGCTCACCGCTTTGAGTACAGGGAAATAATGATTCGAACATAAGCTTATAACAGTGAAGATAATGAAACGATGGGGTGGGGGAGGCGAAGAGAAAGCGGAGGGAGGGGAGGATGGGAGTGAAGGATGAGGAAAAGGAGAGATAGACGGGCCAAGGGGAGGAGTGAATGGAAGGAGCGGAGAAGGGAAAGAAGGGAGGAGATGGGGAAAAGTAGGAGGACGAGGAGGAGGACGAGGACGTCGTCGACGACGACGATGACGACGTCAGCGAGTACCACGATGATGATGATGATGATGATGACGACGATGACGATGATGATGATAGCAGCGGCGGCAACGATGGCGACGACGACGAATCGATGATGATGCTGAGAGGTAGAGATGGTGGTAATAATGCTGATGCTAACGTTGAAGATGATATGTATTGATGTTCATAATAATGTAACGATGACAATTATTTGGGCCGGGATTTTTCTTCAGTGTATGTACATTTATATTTATTTACAGAATGTTGGATCGGTTCCCTCTCTAAACATCATCGGGTCTCCTATTACCAAATCTGTACATTCCTCCCAGACTAGAGCCTTTATTTCGGAGCGTTAGGCTGTAACGGTCTTATCCAGTGAGCCGCCGGCGCCTAGGACGGATGAAGCTAAGGACGAATGTACATGGTTGTGAAAAATGACACTCGATTACGATCGGAGATTGCATGGATCGAAAGTTAAAGTCAATATATTGTTAATACTACACTGTAAATATTAGATTAATAGTGCAGATAATTATAATCTGACTAACAAATTATTAATATAAAATCGTTGGACATTGAATAATGATGTCAGCACTGATCTTGTTACCTTGTGAGCTCAGCATCCCTCACTCAGCCGAATGTGATCTTTTACTACATTATTTACATTATTTACATCTGACGGATATTTGTCCCCATCTTATTTGTTCTTAACACAACGTTTCGGCTGATATACCCTCAAGCCTTCTTCGTGTGTCTTGGGGATATTTCGAACCTGGGTTCCCATTCCTAAGATATTTTTCGGTGTTGTTGTTGTTATTATTATTATTCTCATTATTATTATTATTATTATTATTATTATTCAGGTCACTGCTTGGAATCGAACTCGAAATCTTGGGGTTAGTAGCCCGCGCTCTTAACCACTACGCCAGGTTCGAAATTTCCCCCAAGATACCTGAAGAAGGCTGGAGGGTATATTAGCTGAAACGCTGTGTTAACAACAAACAAGATGAGGACAAATATCCGTCAAATGTAAATAATGTAAATAATGTACATAATCCCTCATCTCTTAAATATAGAACTGTGATCTTTTATTGTTGCGTCACTCACTACTCTAATCTTTGAATTGTTCTGCTCCGTCAGTCTTAACATACTGGCCTAGTGTTAAAATTGGAAAGCATTATGTAGTTCTTCCTTTCTCGATCATCCTCGATATTGTTCTTGCATAGCCCCTCCCCCAATAGGTCAATCCTGATTTTTTCAGGGTTAGTCTCTCATTTACTTCTTTGACCAATAGTAATCTTTTAACGGAGTTGTCCCTCTCTCTCAGTTCTGATTTGATATAGCGTAGTCTCTCCTATTTTGGTCTGTCCTGATATCATTATTGTAGAGCTCCCCCCTCTCACACACACACACACACACGCACACTCAGTAAAGCCTGATCTTGTAACTATTTAGTCTCTCACTCATTCGGTTCACCTGATATTACAGTATAGTGTCTCCGCCTTCACCTCCGTTAGGGGAGGAAGGAAGGGGAAAAGTTCTTATTGTAAAACCCCACCTTCCTCTCTCGTCTTGTCACTGCGTCCATGTAATCGGTCTTCCCTCCGAATATAAACCCTGACTTTGTTACTCTATAGCTCTTCCAAACCCCAGTGTTACACCGATTGTTTCTTTATAGTTCTGGTTTTCTCTGGCTTTTGCTCTACTTGGATACCTTCTTCCTTCAGTGTTCAACGCTGATATTGATGCTTTGTGCTATCTTACTCACCAGCAGTCACATAAATCGAACTATGAAGTCCGATCAAAATTGAACTTCTGAATTGAAGTACTTGATCCAATCCATGAGACAGCATACCAACTTCCATAATGCCGAACACTAGATGTTTGTTGCTTTGTTTCTTGATTTGTTTCTCTGTATATTATGGTGTGACCGTCCGCGCGCTCTGTGAGTGTGTAAATGTTTGTATAAATATATATATATAACACCGTATTTCTATTAACGTACAGACAGAGGATAAATTATACATATATATATATATATATATATATATATATATATATATATATATATTTATACATATGCACTCGCCATCACACACCATCACAAAAACATATACACACACGCACGCACACACACACACACACACACACACACACACACAAAAACACAGACAAGAAAACACACATGCACACATAAACCTGTTCACACAAACGCACACACACACATATATATATACACACACATACGTATATATATGTCTGTTTATATATGTATACACACACACGCGTATATATATCTGTATATATATATGTATATATATGTGTGTGTGTGTGTGTGTGTGTATGCATGTATATCTGTAAGCAGATAGATAGATAGATAGATAGATAGATAGATAGATAGATAGATAGATAGATAGATAGGCATATATGTCTATATACGAGTCGGTGTATGAAGGTATCTATGTCCTTTTGAACGGCTGCCCCAGACCAATTCTATTCTTTCTCACCAAACATTCCTGTTTTCCATAATATTTTTTTCAGGTTTTTCTCTGTGCCACGAGACAGTTGTTGAATACACGCCATTTTGTATCGTTCGATAAGAGAATTCTCATAACACGGGATCCATATAGGGAGCTCATTCTATGGATTCCTTCGATAGTTTGTAATACAGGATGCATACATTATAACGAGTGGCATCTTCACAGCTGTGTGTATGTGTGTGTGTGTGTGTGTGCAGGTGTGTGTTGAGTTCTTGCTTCAATCGTAGTTTAACCGTTGTTCGCAGAGAACTCCTATCAAAGATGTTCCAGTCGTTAATATCTTTTCTTTCAAATACAGTATATCCAAGATGTCTATTGTCCAATACATTTTTTTCCCATTCATGAAACAGTAGGGAGTGATTGGAGCCAGCGTGAATCGATCATGATGATGATGATGATGATCATCATCATCATCATCATCATCATCATCATTTCGAGGACCACGACAACGACGACGAAGGCGATTGATAGCGGTGGTGCTGGTGATGGCGAATGAGGTGTTGTTGGCCGAGGTGCGCTGATGGCTCTGAAGGAACGGATATTGGTGGTGGTAGTGTTGGTGTCGGGAGTCGAGGGGGTTGACGGTGGCGGTGGTGGTGGCCTTGACGTTGATTTATATCATTTTTCTCTTTACTCTTCTAATTTCGTTAAACATAAAAAACACAGTGATGAATGGAAAATATTTTTTGACCCGTTAACCTTAAAAAAATATTCTGATAGATGTTTGTTTGTTTGTTTGTTTGTTTATTTGTTTCCTGCTTTGTGTCTCTGTGCCTTATTGAGTGTGTGTGTCTGTATATATGTGTGCGCGTGTGTGCGTATGCGCGGTGTAAGTGTGTGTATGTTTGTATATATATATATATATATATATATATATATATATATAAAACACTGTGCTTCTATTAACGTACATACAGACACAAGGTAAATTATATACATATACATATTAAGTACAGATACATACATATATACATATATATGTTATATACGTATACATATACTTATACATAT
>NC_068988.1:49398158-49399387 GCF_001194135.2 Octopus bimaculoides
TATATATATATATATATATATATATATCTTTGTGTATGCAATTATGCTATTATCCCTTTACATAACATAATCATTGCTTCTAAGTATACAGGATGAAGTGCGTAAGCGCTTATATGGCTGAATCTCTACTCCTTGATACGTGTATGTCTGTATGTATGCTCCTAGATGTATATGCGTTTGCGTATATGTGTAGGGTATTTGTGTGCTTTTTAACCCCCAAGAGATGTGCAGAGATGGAAATAACTTCAAGAAAGAAAAATAGTTATGAGTAATTATGTGTGGAGAGCGAATATGTGTCTACATATGTATATATACATACACACAAATATATATTTAGATATGTGTGTATGTATGCATGTATGTATATAAATGTGCGTGTGTGTGTATGATATGTATATAAGTGTATATATGTATGAATATGTATGAATATGTATATTTATCTGTCTGTCAATTATATATATATACATACATATATATGCGTGTATGTGTGTGCGTTTGCGTTTCTGCGTATCTGTGTGTTTATAGCCCGCTAGAAACTGAGTGCTCAATGCATTGTGTAGAGCATAATTATGTTTTCTTCACTGATGCTGTCTGCCGTCGCTTTAACTTTTGCTAAATACCTGTTCCCCTCCGGGTGCATATGAGGGTCATGAGCCAGTTTCTCTTTAACCTTTTTCTCTCTCTCATTCTCTCACTCTCTCTCTCTCTCTCTCTCTCTCTCTCTCTCTGGCTAGCTATTTCTTTGTTTCTTCCTTTATATTAACCTACACACACATATACACACACACAGACACAGACACACACACACATACACACACATACACACAGATACACATACACACTTATACCATGTGTGCATACGTATAGGTAGATGACTGGGTTTATGAAAGTATGGGTGGATGTTTGAACCTCTATACCATCGACAAAATAAATATTCTCTTTTGTTTCAGCACTTAAACATAAATGTCCTTCATGTTCTCGAAGTATAAAAATACTTTTATATTGACACAAAATTTCCTCGTCTCACTTCATTTGTCGTTTCGATAGGATGTTCCGTAAATATCGACTACGATTAATGTTCACTCATTGTTAATATTGATAACATGAACTGAACAAAAAATAGACAGACCGACGGACAAACAGACAGATACACAGACCGACAGGTAGATAGATAGATAGATAGATAGATAGATAGATAGATAGATAGATAGATAGATAGATGTTGCTCT
>NC_068988.1:49399480-49400717 GCF_001194135.2 Octopus bimaculoides
CACAGACCGACAGGTAGATAGATAGATAGATAGATAGATAGATAGATAGATAGATAGATAGATAGATAGATGTTGCTCTTAATTTATCTCCGAACATGTAATAATACTTAACAAAAATACTTTAATATAACACGTTTATATATTTGCACATTGACAAGGACCTGTATATATTTTCAAATGTTCTATCGTGTCTGTCTATTTCGGTTTATGTAGCAAAATATATTTACTGGAGTTGAGTTGGGTCAATGGATACGCATTTGTCTTTCCTCCAAGTATTTTAATCTTACGCCATACTCTTCATTATCTGCTCTCCAATCTATCTGTCTCAATATTTCTCTCTCGCTCTTTCTTCTAGTGAAATTTTTCAATGTCTGTCACATTTTTACTATTTTTCAGTTTCTTTCTATATTTACCTTTATTGCTGAATGTTGACAGAAGTCTTTGGAGTGTCTTTATTTCATCGAATTCTTTATGTTCTGTGTTCGAATCACACCCAAGTTATCTTTGTCAATCCTCCATTTAATGTCTACAAAATAATTGATCAGTCCATTATATTGGATTCGTGAATTTTTAGAGCGTTAGGAAAAATATTTAACAGTATTTCTTTGGGTCTTTTAATGCTCTAAGTTCAGCAGTGACGACATTGGTGCTATCTATATTGTCCCTTGCTCCCCTTTGAACAACATCGGCAGCAGAAAATGGAGAGAGTAATGTTGTTGTATGAGCAATTGATTCTTTTCCATTTATATTTTTGTCAAGGCCTGCGTTCTGGAGACTAACTTTATAGATGCAGATAAATAGTGAGCTCTGCGTGTGTATGTGTGTAATAGATAGATAGATAGATAAATAGATAGATAGATAGATAGATAGATAGACAGACAGACAGACAGACAGACAGACAGACAGACAGACAGACAGACAGACAGACAGACAGACAGATAGATAGATTTAAGTAAATAGCCACACGTCAATGTGTAAAATGCCAATAATAATAATAATAATAATAATAATAATAATAATAATAATAGTAATAATAATAATAATAATAATAATAATAATAATAATAATAATAATAATAATAATAATAATAATAATAGAAGCTCAGGACTCAAAGCAGAGACTGAAGGATTTTTAATTGCTGCACAAGACCAAAGCCTCCCCACCAGAAATTACCAAAAACACATAATGAAAAGAAATATAACAAGTAACTGTGGAATATGTGGAGATCGACAAGAAA
>NC_068988.1:49400727-49410100 GCF_001194135.2 Octopus bimaculoides
AATACACACTGATAGAGAAATCAAGGAAATAGACCAGATATAGTTGTCAAAGATCATGAAGAAAAAAATGCTTTCTAATTGATGTATCAATACCAGCAGATGACAACGTTTCTCTAAAAGAAATGGAAAAACTTTCAAAATACAAAGACCTGGAAATAGAGATAACTCGAATGTGGAATCTAAAAACAGAAACAATTCCTATCATAGTAGGTGCCTTAGGTATAATAAAAAAATATTCAGACAAATACATTACAAAAGCACCAGAACTTACAAATATATATAACATACAAAAAATTGCACTACTGGGTACTGCACACATTCTACGCAAAACACTTTCAATACAGTAAACATAAGAGCACCACAGCAAACCACAGCACATACCCAAGGCGCACAGAGCTGCGCTCGGTAGTGAAGTGAAAGCACGTTATAAAAATAAAACTACTGAACAATAATAATAATAATAATAATAATAATAATAATAATAATAATAATAATAATAGAAACTGTGCAAAGACAATAAAATAAGGATAATTATAATTTTAATGTAGCATAAATAGGTATTATGAAACAAAAATGAAAAGTACAGACACCGAATCGCTTGTCCTGTGCTTAATCTGGAAGCGCGTCACCCAGGAGAGAGCCAGCCTGCGGTCGAAAAGCCATCCACTGGCACAAACTCTTCTCTGAATACAAACCTGGATGGTCACTTGAACGGGACTTCCACCACACCCACCACAGAATGAAAGATGTGATAGAATCAAATGAACCCGAGAAGAGTATACAAAAGTGATTTACGCCTATTACTATGCATTAGGCTGGTTATCTGACGAGAAACACACTGCACACTCTTATCAAATATGGAGAACACGAAATGAAGACAGCAGATTATATCTGGACGAAAACAAGTTAGCAAAAGTTAGGAGGGATATCTTCAGAAATAAAAGACTCACAGATAGTGAAATAACTGCGATCTAGCACGCAGTGTAAAATAAACTAAATACAAAACAGAAAGGAAATGATGAACCAGACGAAGAGAGCAACTCTCCATGAGCCTCAGTTGAAAGACTGCCATCTGACCAGAACACAAAAACGTCTGAAGAAATAAATTGTAATGAACCTGATAGAGATAACTAGGAAAGTGGTAAAGAAACAATATTTGAAGAGAACACATTTACTGAAGAATATAGAGCGTCTATGATTGAACTGAAGCAGAAAATCCTGAATAAGCTTACAGTTGTAAGACACGTCAATATCCATGATAAAGAACTATTTCATAAACTCTCAAATACAATCCAAAATAGAAAACAAATTAAAATGGGAAACTATGTGACAAAGGAAATTATATTAAGAACGAAAACCAGATCTCACTGAACTAAATGAAATTATTTATGCAGCTGCTAAGACGATTGAAACCAGTTGTTTGCCTCTGAAAAAAAAAAAACAAAGAAATAATACAAACCTGAGAAGAATTCCAAACTGGAAAAGTAAAATTGAAAAAGATATTGAAATAACGATAGGTGAAATATCAATAGGGAATGAACTAAACTGTGGAAACGATGTAAAAACCAGAAAAGGAAGAAAGATGAATAGAAAACATAAATTCTCATCAAAAAATCCAAGCAAATGCTTAAAGAATTCGAAGATTTGACGAGAGGAAAAAACTTTTACAAGTAAAATAAGCTGTTCACATCCAATGCGAAAACATTCGACAGGGAAATAGGGAAGGAGAAAATAGCCGTTGAAGACACCACTCCCATGGAAGAAGTTGAAAACCTCTGGAAAAATATCTGGAGTGATGGAAAGACTAAAATTGAAAAGGCAGACTGGATTATACGCACAGAAGGATCCTACCAAAATTTACCAGAACAAGCATGAAAAGACATCGCAATACAAGACATGAGGATGGCACTCACGAAGGCTCATAAGTGGAAATCCCTGGTAATGATAGGATGCCAAATTTCTGGCTCGCCTCGCTACCGTCTGGCTCGCCTCGCTACCGTCTAGTTATTCAATGAAATTATGAGAGATTCTTCGAAAACACCTGATTGGTTAGCAACAGGTATTACTTAACAACTCTCGAAGAATAATGAAACCAAATTTCCCCAAAACTATCGGCCCGAAACATATCTCTCTACCATGTATAAAATTCTAACAGCAATCCTCGTGGCTAAAACATTCAAATTTATGGGACAGAACTCTATTTTCCTCACTGTAGAAAAAGGGTGCCGACGAGGTTCATGAGAATGAAAAAACCAACTCTTAATCAATTACATGATCCTTGAGAACTGTTATAACAAACGCAGAAACCTCAGCTCTGCATGGATTGATAATAAAAAGGCCTTCGATAATATACCGCATTCATGGATCTCGAAATCTTTGGATATCTTCACAATTTCTCCTATGATTTCAAACTTCCTGGAACACATGTCAATATGGAATACGAATCTCCACTTTTACCACTAATGGAGAACTGAACACAAAAAAATACTAATATCAGCTGCGGAATTTTCCAGGGTGACTTACTTTTACCTTTAATTTTTTGCATAGCCATAATGCCCATTATAAGGGAACTTAACAGAACACGGTATGGCTATAAAATTAGCGATAAGAAAATAAGTCATCTATTTTATATGGATGAATTAAAACTCTATCGCAGAGACGATAATGAGCCTGAGGGACTACTCGTACTGTGAAAGCATTTAGTGATGACACTGGGATGGAATTTGGTCTGACTTACTTTCACCTTTAATTTTTGCATAGCCATAATACCCATTATAAGGGAACTTAACAGAGCAGAGTATGGCTATAAAATTGGCGATAAGAAAATAAGTCATCTATTTTATATGGATGTGGCAAGGCCATTTTCCAGAACGGGAAACTGAAGCCCTCACATTCAGTGGTGTTGGATGTTGACACAGTTATAAAAGAACTCGAGCAGGAACTAACTCACAAATACCTCGGAATAAATGAGTGCTCTGGCATTCAGCATGCAAGAAGGAAAGAGAAGATCAGGAAGGAGTGTTACAGGAGAGCTCGCGCAGTCCTAAAATCCAAGTTAAATGCACGTAACGAGTTGTTAGCTATGAATTCCTTAGCAGTTCCGATTGTTATTTACAGTTTCAATGTGTTGAACTGGAATATGCACGAAATAAGGAAGATTGACAGGAAAATCCGTAAGCTACTGACTTGCAATAAGATGCACCACCCAGAAGCAGACGCAGATCGTCTTTACCTACCTGGAGCTCAAGGAGATCGATGCAAACTACCACAATTGGACTTGAAAAATACGGTGAAACATCTAGCGATTGGATGCTGAAGTACGTTGAAAACAGTGAAAGATATAAGCTTTATTCTGTTATTAAGGAGAGCAAAAACTTTTCGAGTGAATTTATGCTTAATACCCAGATTGAACAGCATGATGGAAGTGCAGCAGCTGTAGTTGCAAAGAAGGTGAAATCAATGGCGAATCAAAGTACGTTTGAACAATTGGCTGATAGGTGGGAACAACCTCTGCATGACAAATCTGTGGCCCGTAGCAAACAAGGTGATATAAGCCAGAAGCACACCCATCTATGGTTACGGAGTTCAGAGTTATAGGCAGAGAGTGAAGGATTTATCTTGGACGCCCAAGATCAGAGATTATTGACCCGGAACTATCAAGCAAATGTAATGAAAACTGGTGTGGACCCAAAGTGCCGATATTGCAAAGATGGGATTGGAAGAGTAGACCACCTAATCTCTAGATGTAAGATGTTAGCACCTGTAGAGTACAAATTAAGACATGGCAGAGTTGGCCAATATCTACATTGGATAATGTGCGGGCAGAAACTGTAAGTATTCTTTCGGAGTTTCCAGTATGTACAGACCGGACCATCAAAGAAAATAAACCAGATATTGTTGTTAACGTTAGAAGATGTGCAAAGGCAATGATAGCAATAATAATAATAATAATAATAATAATAATAATAATAATAATAATAATAATAATAATAATAATAATAATAATAATAATAATTGTTTTGGTATAAAGGATGGGCTACAGCAAATATTCTGCTCAATACCACAGCTTTGCTTATCAGTTGTTTGACCTTAAACCAGTTGAGCATATCCTTTGGTGGCTGATTATATGTGCATCTCTGATCACGAGCAGAAATAGAAGGGGATCATCATAGCCATGTGTTGAGAGAAATTCTTTGGATTTTGAATAATTCACCTCTGGAAACATGGATGTTTCGTTCAACATCCTTAAGCAACCCTTGTTCAAAGACCATTGAGCGGGATGAGCTACTCGACCTGAATAGAATTCTAATTGGGTCACACCTGCAAGGTCATGCGCTGTTTATCTTGATATGAGATCATCATGTCGTGTACATATGGTTGTGATGCATGTGTTTGGTGTACCCTTATCAGACGTGTAGTCACCATGGGTATTCTGGGCTCCGTATATGTTACGCCAGTATGATAATAATAATAATAACGATACTGTTGATGATGATTTTTGTAACCTATATGTGTTTAGAAGCCAATCAAAAACGTTACAGGAGGACACAATATATGATGCTATGTGATGTCAAATCGCATAAAGGTGTGACGTGTAAAATGACTGAAACAAAGTAACAAATGTTCAAACATGAAAATTCCTGAGAAGCGAAGCGACTTCCGAGTTCTACTCGTTGAAACCCCACAAATCCACGATCACGTTGACCACTAGGGCAAGTGCCCTGTTCTCGTTCTCCTTCGTCAATTATAATCAATGCCTAGATCAGACCTGTCCATTCAGACCATCCTTGAGACATTCGTCCACCTTTGAACAAACTTGCTGGAGAACATCACTATCTCTCCGCACCTTCACTTATCTCTTTGAGACAGCCGATGAGGATTTGGCCAAAGCGGTAAATATCTATCTTCAGTCCTTTCAATCTGGTCCACTGCATAACCACTTTCGCTGAGACCACCAATCTTACCTGTCTTTTGCGATCAAAGGAAAGCAGTGAAACTATCTTGAAGATGGACTCAACCGACAGCCGTTATCCGTCCTATACGCGATAGTAGTTGTTCGACATAAGCCTTCATGTCAGCAATGCCTAGGCCCTGGACGAAGTGTTTCGTCGTTCTGCTTCTTATGATTGTAACGTTTATCTTGAAGCAGCCATTTTCCTCGATAGCACTGATAAAACAAAGATTTCAGAAACTTTTCCATGGACTGTAAATGACCAACCAGTTGATTCTTATCAATGTCCAAAGTATCATCGAAAATGTCGCCGAGCTGGTCTGCCAATAAACCTCTACAGAACCCTAAAGTGGACCTGCCAACGATCACGTTATCCGTTGGGCGAAAGGCTGTGAATGTCTTAAGGCAATCTAGTTTCCATGTGCACTAATTCGGCCTACGCTTGATTTAGTATTGTAGCTCAGTCAAAGAGATGAGTTTGACAAACGGAGAGCACACTGCTCAACTTCAAGAAAATACTGGAGATATCGCAGCCAAGCTCATGTCTGTACATTATCATTCTGTATATTGTACGATATACTCAGCGTGTGTTAACAACAAATAGAGCGCCTAACAAGTAGAATACGTCAGTTCTACAGTAAACGGAAAAGTGAGCGCCCTAGCCCGGTGAGACGTGAAGAGGTACAAGGCACGTCGGCGTGGAAGTGTTATGTGACGGAGGCGATGTGTGTATTCACCATTTCTACCCTATCTTTCAGGGATAGTTTTTTATCGACCCATTTCTAGGTGAGATTGGTTAGTCTATTCGCTTTCTCATCCCAGTATCTCTTCACTCAGACCAAAACCAAACTCGGAGCAACTTAAAACGTTTGTACGGCCACTATCCTACAACGTTATTGGGAAGCACTTATCTGCTCTCAAGGTGCTGAGCTGCAATCCAACTGACTTTTCTTGGTTGATCTTTGCTCCTGTGATGTCGGTAATGTCGTCGAAGTATGATGACACTGTTCTTCCGCGTGAGATAGCTCTCACCGTCTCTACTTTCTATCGTAGTGATTCAGGAGATAGAACATACGGAAGAGTCGACAGGGAACAACGGTTAAGGACCGAGCGCATGATATTAAATGGTTCTGATAGGTAACCATTCATTCTCACCACTGAGCAAATATCGTTGTCGATTTCGACAGTGCAACCGTGGAAGACAGAATCGAAACCGACCGCCTTGAAAACAGCCGCCAGCTATTGGTAGTCGACCCTATCGAAAGCAATTGATCGGTCTAAATTGATCAAGTATTAGCATTCTGATTTTAGGAGCTCAATGAAATAAGTGCCAGTAATATATGTCCACAGATAGTTATCTATAAACCAGCTTACTATGTTTCGTAGAATATTAGGATGGAGCAGGTAATATAATACTGAAATATTTCATAGTAAGAAAAGAATATATGTAAGGACCATGAGGAGTAAAGCGAGATTAACGAATATCATTATAAATATCCTCATCTTTAATTATAATCACGATTACTAAGAAATGCATTAGTAATTATAAAATTATTAACTATTAAAATAAAGTATAATTAAGCTATTGACTCGTAAACATCGGGCTTTACTAGTTCTGATGTATTTCAATGTTATGTTAATGGCTCATAAATCCGGATATACGACAATTAAGATATCTGATAGAATTATTACGATCTAAATCAAAATAATTTCCTTGAATACAGCTATTAAAGTTAGAAGGGTCGATGAAATAAAGTACAAAGTCAAATACTAATATCGATTTTATTGGCTGTGCCCCCACCAACATTTATTGCTTTTCGCCATTTACAGAGACCTGTAAAATGACTTTAATGTCGAATCCAACTCATAGAGTGTAATGTAGGAATTACCTAATGTTTAGTTTGTTTTTATGACATAGTCCGAGGAGATGCAATAGTGACAATAGATCCTGTAAACTCCACTATATCAATATAGAGGAGTTCACACACACGGTAAGCCGTGTAGATGAGATGTGGAATACAGTGAAGGAGTTTTAGACTACCACAATCCGATTGAGAGTAAAGTGCAGGGCCCAGGAAACGGAGATTATGTAGTGGTGAGGGAATAGAAGATACGCGTGTTTTTGAG
This sequence comes from Octopus bimaculoides, assembly GCF_001194135.2. Classification (NCBI taxonomy): domain Eukaryota; kingdom Metazoa; phylum Mollusca; class Cephalopoda; order Octopoda; family Octopodidae; genus Octopus; species Octopus bimaculoides. Next base: position 49,407,806 of record NC_068988.1, read on the forward strand.
TGTGATACATAGACTGCTCCTTATAAGCATCAGAAAACTTTAGATATAATACATTTCTAAATCTCTCAGAGAGATTTATGCAGTAGTGATACGATGAAGTAGTTGTATACTGTCAACTTAATGTGACAGTTCCCTGAAGGAAATAATACTACTGTTGGTTAGACCTAGAAGCAGCACTGCTTCCTGTTGGCCTTGACACATTTCCTGTGTCCTTATGTTTACAAGGGGAAGTGCTTGTCTCCCTCTTGTAAACTTAAGGACACAGGAAATGTGTCAAAGCCGAAAGGAAGCGGTGCTGCTTCTAGGTCTAACCAACAGTAGTATTATTCCCTTCGGGGGACTGTCACATTAGGTTGACAGTATACAACTACTTCATCAGAAAACTTTGTTGTTACAGAAAAGAACTAAAGAAAAGAGGCATCAACATACTTTACCAGTTAGCAAATGACAAACATTTCAACATAGTGTTTAACATGTAACACATACATACATACATACATACATACATACATACTTGCGTTGATTGTAATTGGATGCACGAAAGTCATGGGGAAAAAACTGCGAGGTCTACATAAAAAAGAAAAGGTGGCTTACAGAGGGGAGATATTTCAGACTTTAGTAAGTACAGTGTGTTTAGGGCATTTACTTCATGAGTTCAAATACCGCCGAGATACATTTTACCATCCAACACTTCGTGGCTCGATATAATAAATGTCAGTTAGTACTAAAGTTTAATGTAATCGACTACCAGCTCCCACTAAAACTGTTGGCCTTCTCACAAAAATTAGAAAGAATCGTTTGAGCAATTTTAATTAATTAAATGGTATATTTGTTTCATTATATTATGTATTTTGCCTCTTCTTAACTAATATACCCTGCTAACTTTTCTTTGTCAGTCATTTAAGTTGTCAGCCTATAAAAATTTACTCAGTCAAAATCTTTATATCCTTCAGTTAAGTAGAATCTAGTGATGACTATACTTCTCTTGATGGACCTAATATATCTGGATCTGTTATCGTACTGCGAGAAAGTTAGATTCATTCCCCTCATATACCTTCCTTCATGTTTTAATTAATCTTAATCACAAAGTTGAAACATTTCTAAATTAGACTTATTAGTAAAGCAAATGATTTTCCTCCTTCCCATGAGTGCAGTTTTAATTAATATATTTATTCTTAAATGACTAGGTATTACGTATGTTTGATCACTACTTAACGACATAGTAGCTGCAGTTTTATTACATATCTTGTTTTCCACAGCTAATTAATTACACCCTTCTTTCAACTAATCGTCATTAATACTGCTAGCCTGAACATGCTACCTTAGAACATACTCGAAATTTTAGAACAAATCTACAACTAATTTCAATAGATCCTTATCAGGTGTATACACATAACAATTTTTCACTTCAAACTAGGATAATGCAAACCATACATAAATTTCTATCTACTTTATACATTGGTCTTCTTTCACGCAGAGTTGTAAACTCAAGATCAAAATCTACGAAATAACTATATCGAGAATAAACTATCTATTCATGAGGATAGATATCAGAGGTGTAGAACATTTTAAGAATACATATCACAAATACATCAGTTTCACTTACCGTCCATTAGAAACACAGATGTTTGTAGCTGAATATTCACTCTATAACAGGTTAGTATTAGTAACCTAATAAACTAGATGTGGAGATTTGAACAAAAATCCATTAACGAAAACATGTTCTGAAAACGTACATTTTTGCAAAAATACTCAAGTGTATATGAAGGAGTGTGTGTGTGTGCACAGAGAAAGATTTATCTATGTATATATATATATATATATATATGTGTGTGTGTGTGTGTGTGTGTGTGTGTGTGTGTGTGTGTGTGTGTGTGTATGGATGTATGTATGTATGCATGTATGTATTATATTATTCAATAATTTGTGCCCGTATGTGTCTATATTCATATATATATATATATATATACATATACATACATACATGCATATACATATACATATATATATATACATATACATATATACATATACATATATACACGCATGTATATGTACATATCTATACAAATTTGTATGCTTGAAAGTATATATGCTTATTGATGGAAATGTCCATAAGCGTGTTCGCAATAATGCGCAATTTGAAAATATGTTTTCGTTAATGGATTTTTGTTTAAACCTGCATATCATTCAGTTTATTAGGTTACTAATACTAACTAGTTTTATATTGAACATTCAGATATAATCCCATATACATACATATATATATTTTTATATATATATATATATATATAT
>NC_068988.1:49410334-49410870 GCF_001194135.2 Octopus bimaculoides
TATATATATACATATATATATAGATTGATAGATATATATATATACATACATGTACACATACATCGAGGTATAAGTTTCGTGTTAATGCTCACACACATCAATATTTAACCACGTCATAGGGTATATAAACCAGTCTTGTATAAATATTGAAAGAATAGTTTAGCTGCCTAAGGGAGAGTGTAAAACAAGGCCAAGCAATTATTAAAAAATTACACGAAACAGCTCTTTGTAACATTTATTTGTGTTAGGAAGCTGTGTCCCGGGTATAGATGTGTCAATATACACGAAATTATACATACACACATATATGCACGCTCAAACAAACACGTAGATGTACTAGTAAGTATATATATATATATATATATGCATGTCGTCAACAAGTAAACATGCAGAAGAAAAGAGCACTATATACAACCCTCAAGGACTAAGAGGACATACGTCACGTGTGTACACTTATGCATCAAACATCACTGTATCACGATTCAGTGAACAGCTGATTGGTCTCCATTATATCTGTTTGTGTGTTTCTATATATA
>NC_068988.1:49411861-49413089 GCF_001194135.2 Octopus bimaculoides
TATATATATATATATATATATATGTATGTATCATATTATATGTTATGATATATGATATATGTATGTATGTAGGCTTTATAAATTTACAATTTCAACACATTTTAACCCTGTACATATTGTATTCTACGCCTTGGTTTTTGTGCCACCCAACTTATGTATCAAACATAATTTCGCTTATAGATACACAAATTCTACACACACACACACACACACATACCACATAGATAGATACATACCGATATAGATAGACACATACCCACATATATTCAGAGTTACAGAGTGACTGAAGGACCGAGTATTTCGTGCCTTAGCACTTATCAATGTGATAAGTTCCGGTGCACTTATCTCGTCTTTAAAGCACTCACTAATTTCTGATGAATAATGATAATATTGAGAATTTATATACCACGTAGTGCCAAACTAACAATGGAATTTGAAGCGGTCCGAGTATTTCGTGCCTTAGCACTTATCAATGTGATAAGTTCCGGTGCCTTAGCACTTATCAATGTGATAAGTTCCGGTGCACTTATCTCGTCTTTAAAGCACTCACTAATTTCTGATGAATAATGATAATATTGAGAATTTATATACCACGTAGTGCCAAACTAACAATGGAATTTGAAGCGGTCCGATGTTGCTACATTAAAACGTTTGTAACTGTGTAGCAGATGAGCTACAGGAATGAGCTGAAAAAAAAAACAACCACTTTACTCCCTGAAGTGGAGACGCAACTGGTATAGAATAACCTATATATGGATAATTTTGGAAGAGCAACTACCTAATTTCAGCATTCAGTGTTTTAGAAATACACGAAGAGGACACAGTTGAATTGTACCAATGATACCGTCCACTCAATCTAAACTCAGGGCCAGGTATTGCAATAGCTTAGGGTTTAAGAACCCACAGTTTTTCGATGCCCTGCCACTGAAATTAAGAAACCTACACAATGTGGACGTGGATGTCTTCAAAAAGGAGCTAGACATTCTCCTCTCCATAATACAGGATGAACCAACAGCCCAGCATGAGGTACAGGAGAGGCCAGCGGTGTCAAATTCTTCAAACACCATATGGGCCATACTCGAGTAGCGATATGAAATCTCACCACCCTGAAGAAATCAGAGAAAGAAGGATCATACGTAAAAGGATCATAATGATGGTGCTCCACCATAACCTCATCCACATGGCTGAAACGAATAAAAGAATATATATATATATATATATATATATA
>NC_068988.1:49418493-49428574 GCF_001194135.2 Octopus bimaculoides
GTTGGTGTTGGTCTGTCTTTAGTTGTTGTTGGTGGTGTTGTTTCTGTTTTTGACTCAGGTGGTGGTGTTGTTTGGTTGGGTTGGTTTGTTCGTTGTTGCCGTTCTTTCGTTTTCGCATATAGCTGCTTGATCAGTTGTGCATACGGTGGTGTGGGTAATAATGCTGGTGTTTTGGGTTTTTGGTTTTCCCGTGGCTGTTGTTGTTGTTGTTGCTGTTGTTTCGCGGCAGAATTGCAGTCCTTTTGGAAGTGAGCTTCTAGATAGATAGATAGATAGATAGATAGATAGATAGATAGATAGATAGATTGGTAGATAGATTGATAGATTGATAAATAGACAGATAGATGAGAAAGATCTGATTGATTTCGGTTTACGGAAATCATTCCTAGTCAAATATTCCTTGACAACACCACCAAATGATGGTTGAGTAACATCACAGTAACAGACCTATGTTATTGATAAGTAACACTTACCTGAACCATTTTTTCCCAAAAGATTTAGTGAAAGATACTTCCATCTCCTCGTAACCATTAACCTACGAATACAGTATACACATACAGCAGACATGATACTGTGGATCATCTTCACTTTGGTGGCTTTCCCTTTTAAATACAATAGCCAATGCTCCTCATATCTCTTTAACAATAGCCAGGATATATAAGATTATGTAACGGAAAATATTATATCATAGATTAATTGCAGCATAAAAGTTTCTGATCATAGAGAGAACTGCAGGATTAGGTTTGATCTAGGGTCGAAAGAAAGACAGGAGCAGTAAATTCAGCAACATTAACACATTAATGTATATATAATGCCACCATTATACTAGAATATAGACCATGATGCCACACTACCTCACTGCCTGCTTTATTTAATATGTTCTCAATGAAGTATTAGATATCACAAATACACCATAACCTAATTATTAGCTGACGCTTAATGCATTTAAGCTTGTAACTACTAAATTTCTCACGAACTAACACTAATAACAAACTAATAACGAACTAAAATCTTGAACTAGATCCAGCTAGATATATGACCGTTATGAACACTTAACTATGAAATTAAATAAAAGCCAAGAGATTCAATTCAAACCAGAACTACTCCTAGAATCATACCAAACAATGGGAAAAATTCTTCTAACCCTTCTATACTTAGGACAACAATCGAGAATAATATTGCAATGATGAAGAACATGATATTACACAAAATGGCAAGCAAAGGAATGGGAACATACGTAAAAAAGAAACGTATAAATACCTACATTATCGCTACATAATCATTGACAAAACAGTTATATATAACGTACCATAGTGATCGCATAACAATGTGTAATATATCAACTGCACTGCTATATATAGAATACCATCAAGAACATATTATCAAATACAGTTTCATATTACATATCACGACCATACTGCTATATCTAGTATTCAATCAACTACATCTTTACATGTAATGTGGTTTCAAGCCTTGGCTCAAGGAAATGACAAGTCAATTGCATTAACCACGATGTCCAGCGAGTATTTCTTTTATTCACCTCGGAGGGATGAAAAGCAAAGTTAACCACAGCAGCGGTTCAACTCACAATATAAAAAGCCGGAAGAAATGTCATTAATATTTTGTCCAACTTCAAGGTGGTGAGCTGGCAGAAATATTAACGCGCCGTGCAAAATGCTTACCGGCATCTCGTCCGAGGTTTCGTTCTGAGTTCAAATTCCGCCGAGGGTGAATTTGCTTTTCATCTTTTCGAAGTCGACGAAAATAAGTACCAGTCAAAAAATGACGTCGATGTAACCGGCTTACCTCTCACCCACAATTGCTGGCCTAATGCTAAAATTTCAGGCCAATATTCTGTCCAGCACGATAACAATTTTACCAGCTAGCCACCTAAATATCTTTACGGTGTAATATGAATGTATTAAATTATCACGATCACAAGGCATTAACTATATATATAAATATGGGGTATAAATTATCCTGGCGGATACCGAATTATCTTATAAAATAGTATACATGCAGGCTATCCACAACGTTCAAATTACATAGTACTCAAGTATAAACAGATATTAGTACTTGTAAGCTGCACTCTCGTCTTCGTTTTCAATTTATATAGATAAACATCAGAGATCACAAGCTCACTACCATATATAATATGTATCATCGACTAAAGTAGTAGTTTTTCAAGGGGCATTGGTCCTGTGGAGAACTGTGGACAATTGACAAGGGAATATTGGTATGATTTATAAGAAAAATATGGAAACAGACGATTATGGCTTCACAATAAACGTTCTCATTAATTCTTGATAAACTTACTGCTTGTGACAACGACGGAACTAGAGTGTTACACATACAAGCATACATGTTTGTGTGTGCATATATATATATAATTAGTGTACACTTAAACACAAAAGAGGTTAGCCTTAACAGGTCGCCTTACATGCTAGAAGGAACAGTCAAAAAGTCCAAACCATATATGAATATATATGTGTGTGTGTGTGTGTGTGTGTGTGTGTGTGAAGGCGCATGGCTCAGTAGTTAGAGCGTCGAGCTTACGATCGCGTGGTTGTGAGTTCGAATCCCGGACTTGGCTGCGTGTTGTGTTCTTGAGCAAGACACTTTATTTCACGTTGCTCCAGTTCACTCAGCTATAGAAATGAGTTGCGACGTCACAGGTACCAAGCTCTCAATGCCTTTCCCTTGGACAACACCTGTGGCGTAGAAAGGACCTGTTCACTGACAAAATTGTGATGCAGCACAATTTTGTCAGTGAACAGGTCGCGGTCTCAAAGCGACGAAAATATTTTGACAAATTAAATTTAAATGTTGAAGTGAATCTGATGGCTTTTGTGTGTTATTTTAAATGGCTTATAAACGCCTTCCACGCTGCAATTGTTATATATATATATATATATATATATATATATATATATATATATATAACGAAATAGCAATACTATCTCTACATACATTTAAAATACCATAAAATACTCTTTTTATATAGGGTCAACAACAGTGTATATAAATAAGATATCATTTTTAATAATATCATTAGTAATACTAGACGTTCGACAGTCTTTAATAAAAACATAAGAATAAGATCACACAAAATAACGTATCTCTAGTTATGGCGTCTCTATAAATTAAGATAGTATTACCACGGTTGAAATGATTCTGATCACAATTATACATCATTGATTTACTGGATTAATAAACAATAACATAACCATATAGCGTGTTAAGTTGATTCGCCTTATTTTCCACAAGATTATTCCTGAGAACTGCTCAATTTAATATACTTAGGCCATAAAATAATGACCAGGATATATTATTCTATGACTGCATTCATATAGAAAGCACTTCTATGCAGCCGCACAACCTACAAGATATAGAAAATAGAAACCAAATCTCTGTCAAATTATGTTGTGAACTTTAAGTAATGAGGAATATTGAATTATTGAATAACATCCTTATAGATAGTCCGTATGCTTGTGTGTGTATGTGTGTACGTATGTGTGTGTATGTGTATGTGTATGTGTGAGTCTGTGTGTCTGTGTGTGTATGCGTCTGTGTGTGCACGTACGTGTGTACAGAATGAGAAAGAGCTGGAGTGATGGCCACTAATGAAACGCTTTTCATTATAAATCTCTTAGGTCAGAACTGATCGGGAACTAACAATAGCAAGAGCAGCAGACATACAGACAGTAACAGCATTGCTTATCTAATCCTCTTTAGAGGCATAAGTGTCTGTCCATGGGAGCGATTTTTTGATGATTTCCGCTTAATTGTGCAGACCATTTGCAAATCCCTCCATGAAAAGGATGATAGGCTAGAAGAATTGAACTAATCTCTGCAAGACAACAAATTAGTATTACTACATGAGGTGCATGATTTCAACTTTCAGAATAAAGCTCTTCTATATGGAAACATGACTAGGTAAAATCGAACGAATCATTAACTGTTTGTGTCTTACTCTATCCATCCATTCTCTCATAATTACTCACGTATACCGCCTTGTAATGTCCTTTCCTATCATGTATCCCATTCAGGATGTCACTGTTCTGCACCTAGGAAAAAAAAAGTGTGAATAATAAAATCCTGCTCATCCCATATACTTACATACATTACGTCAATATCGTTCAGCCAAAAACACTTTAGAGCAGATGATAATTTAATTAAAGGGGGCAATTAAAACTCCCATCGATACTTACTTGTATGTTTGGTTCCATTTCAAACTAGCGACAATGTACATTAACAATTGATCTCTTCGTTGTTATAGAGACTACCATTGTTGTGGTAGCTAATTCATTGATTAGTATTCTTTTTTTAATTATCGGGAGTGCTTTGAATCTGTTTTGAATCATTGAGCTTCGTTTTTCTTTCTCTTTTTTTTCCTTCTCTTTTTTTTCCTTCTACTGCTCAGAAATGGTACTTTTTTCTTTTATTTATTGCAATTATCGATATGATGTCACTGTGTCCACCATCTTTGATTATTTCAATTTGCACATTTGTATCACTTCCAAACTTCTATTTCTAGTATTTATTTGTGGAACACCCTCGTTGATTATATTTACCTATTAAAGAATTAATTCTATTAGAACATATATGCTGGTTGTTGTTCAGTTGTTCCATGATATGGAGAATAGCATCTATTGTTAACAGTGCAATTCTCACCATAGTTAATTTCATTGCGGTTCGTGACTCTTTATTAATAGGACTTGTGTTCATATTGAATAAACGCTGACATCAAACTCAACAACTAGGAGCAATTTGATTTACGTATTATTCTCTAGCATTTACAGTTCATCTTTGATCCCGTGGTCTCATGGGTCTTCAGGAAGTGAGATCTTTCGATTTTGCTCTTTCTACGAAAAGAGAATTGTTACTTTATGTAATGACCACTGTCATACGCAGTATTACAAGTTACTTAACGCGCAAGGGAAGTTTACCAATTATCTGTACTATGCCTGCCATAGCATCTTATTTAATGGCTTCATAGAATGGTGTCACACTTCTGCTCCTAGTCCTAAGAAGTACATGACCTAGCTTTCTGCACATAAAGTCATAATGAGTGACTATTTGGTGGGATGACAAAGACGTCATTCTTCTTGAATTTCTGCAATGTGACTGTACCGTTGACAGGAAGCGCTGTGCTGATACATTCAAAATGATTAGCGAAGCCACAAGTTGTAAGAGAACAAACAAGAATCTGGGAGTTACACTCACAATGCATGAATACATACATCTTTGGCAACAAATCAGACAATTAGTAAATTTAGCTCATCAGTCATCCGCGTTACAGAACAATTATTTGAGGACATACACAAGATGAAAGTGGCCCGGCTTTGAAGAAATATATACAACAGCGTACACCTGAAATTTTTCGAATTATATTCGTAAGTTGGTTTCGGCAATAGTACAATTGCATCGGCTGTGCAGTATATTTATGGAGTGGAATAGAAACTCTAACAGCATAAACAATTTGTAAGAGTAATGACAGATTAAAAAAATTGTAATGGCTCTTTTCCATTACTTTTGATAGAACTCTCGAATGTTTTAGCACAAAACACATACATGCATACATTATACCTACCTACCAATCTACCTACCCACCTATCTAACTACATACATACATACATACACACATACACACACATAAATATATATGTATATATGTGTGTGTGTGTGTGTGTGTGTGTGTGTGTGTGTGTGTGTACACATTGTGAATAAAAAGGAAAAGAAAAAGATAACAAAAGAGAGTAGACATGAGTGCTTATGAGTGTATACGTGCGTATGTGTTTGTACGTATGAATGTATGTCATTGTTCAGTTTTATTTCAAGATTTCTTGCCAATAGAGAAAGAACCGGTTTCTAACCTAGATCCAAGGTTCTTTCATATGTATGTATGTATATATGTATTATGTATATATGTACGTATGTGTGTATGTATGTATGTATGTATGTATGCATGTGTGTATGTGTGTATATATGTATGCTTGTATGTATGTATGTCTGTATGTATGTATGTATGTAGGTAGGTAGGTAGGTAGGTAGGTAGGTAGGTAGGTAGGTAGGTAGGTAGTAATGTATCTATATGTTATTGTTTCTATTTTCACAAGCTCGGATTTATAAAATCTGTGGTTTATGTGATAATCTTCCAGTTCTTGACAATCTTATTATAGTTATTTAGAGGAAATTATTCTAATTCAATGACACTCTTCACTTCAGTGTGTGACAAATATATTATTCTCTTATCTTTAGAAATAGCTTTGTGAATTCAGAATTGTTTCATAATTTTCTTTATTTTCTTTTCTTTGAGTTTCAAATCATTTGATTTTCCACTTATTTTATTGAAAGTGTAGCCAATTACTTGGATAGCTCGAGTGCTTGTTGCTAATTACTTTTCTTTTGGCATACACTTTACTTTCTAGCACTAATTTACTTCGCACATATACGTACATAGTATATTCTATAGAGTCTGATTTATCATTTCTAAAGAAACAAGATATTTTCACTTATCATATGCGTTAAATGTATCAAACGAAATTTTATATAAGTCATTGACTGATAAGAGATAGCCACGTATGATATAATACGATAAGAAAATACGAATAGGTGATTTTACACAATTGAAAATATATATAATCAAAGATAATTATCACATGACAAGACATAGAAGAGATCACACGAAGCTGCAAAATACGCTATCTACCGGTGAAGACAATCCTAATGGCTAAAGACGCTAATCAGAAATAGCCAGTATCTGAAAAAAAGGTGGTGGCAAACACAAATGTCTTTAAGATTAGAAAACGCAATCATACGATATAACATATATGAAAATTGAATTGTGAACGTATGTTTGTACATGTATTATATCCGCATACATATATATGTAAGTGTGTATGTATATTATATTATATTATATTACATATATACGTATATATATGTTTATATATATATATATATATATATATATATATATATACATAGAAGGTAAAAGTGTCCAGGATGTCTACGTACGATAAATTGTGAGCTGTTGGACCGTAAGTATGTAATGAAGAATTATTGATAAAATATTTCATTTATTATGTTAAGAGTTGAAAAGGAGTTCCAGACAGAGTAGAAGTGATGCAAACTGGTAGAAATAGACAGACAGACAGACAGACAGACAGACAGACAGATAGATAGATAGATAGATAGATAGATAGATAGATAGATAGATAGATAGATAGATAGATAGATAGATGTATTACTTTTCAAATTTCGCATCTTTAGTAATTCAAAACAGCCCAGGTCAATTTATAAATCGTTCGTCAATTATATTAATGAAATATCAGGTAAAGTAAAATGTAAATCTAGTCTACATACCAAGTTGTTTGTATAGATAGGTGTTTAACTAAGTTTTTTGTTTTTTGTTAATTTTTAACACTAACAATGATCCTTGTCGATTTGTAATATCGTTGACTTCATTTTCCAACGTATCCTTCCTTTTATAAAATGGTTTGTTATGTTTGGAAGAGATCTGACTGCCATTTCCCGCGGATTTAAGAGGAACCGAGGAGTGGCTAGTACATTTGCGCTTGTCTTGCGTTGTTGCCATTGTTTGGTCTAGCCTTTGTTTTGTTGTTGTTATTTAGTCCCAAGAGTTTCTCAATCGTGTTGATCGTAGATATTTCGTCCATATCTTTCTCCTCCGTCAAGAATTATATAACATTATATTAGATAATATATCTTTATTGGGTATGATTTTTTGGTAAATTCAGCAGCGAATTTCAGCCCTTGGAACTATCATGTAGAGTATCATCGCTAGTTTGTTTATCTTCAATAAATAGTCCTGATAGCTGTATAGCCGCAAGAGGAATTGAACTCACTTTCACTGGTTATCCAATTCATTGGTCTCTTTCACAATGCATCTCCGTTTGAGGAAGAAAGATAGAAGATAAGACTCTTTCAATGGCCACTGTGAATAGTGAGCGGAAGAGGCGAAGTTATTCTCGAACCGGAATCCTAGTCTGTATACTTGCTATAGATCTGACTCTCTTAAAAAATCCAAAAGCAAAACCAGAGTTTTAAACCGAATGACTGATTTATTCTACTATTCACACAAGAACGAATTTTGCTGCAGTTTCCTTTTATTGAATTTCATTCTTAAAGTTTTGGTCGCCTCGTGCAATTAGTAGAAAACACACTCGACCAAGGCCGCGAGTGGGGAACGAAAACAAAACCACGTAGTTACAAAATGAACTTCTACACCACACACCAAAGACTGCACCTATGTACGATATGATACAGACATACTGTCTTTCCATTAGTTTATCCACTAAAGCAATCTCTCCTTACCACTCGGTCACCCTCTCCCTCTACCTTTGGCAACTTCATTAAATACAAGGATACAAACAGAAGAAATTACTGGGGCTCAGTTTATCAACACAAACAGGTTGACAAAGTCGTTTTGACAAAACTCGACCGGAAACTCGGATTAGACTAACACAAATATAATACGCGACAAGGCAGTCGGCACACCGAAGAATCCACTGCAGTAAATGAATCTCAGCGCCATCTGGACAACAAACAAGGCAGATAAACATGCGGTTATTGCAAGGGGAAACTGTGTGAGAACGTCATTTCAATTAAATTGGCAAATTAATTATGCAAATCACAACAGTGTTATTAAATGCTGCTATAAAAAGCTTAGAGTTTGGTTAAACTATATACTTTGAATTAAAGGAATTTGGAAGCTGGCCAAGAGTTTCGGGCAAATGCTATGAGAGAGTCTGACTTCACTGACTGACGTCTAAATGGTTTTCCTGATTAATGCGTCGATTATATCCGGAATCTACAGGAAAGAAGCCATTGTCTTCGAGCTATTGTAACAAGGAATATCATTAGACAAAGCCATCATCATCATCATTATAATCATCTCATCATGATGATGATGATGATCATCATCATCATCATGATCATCATCATCATCATCATCATCATCATCATCATCATCATCATCATCATGGTCATCATCATCATCATCTTCATCATTATCGTCGTCCTCTTCGTCGTAGTCTTCGTCGTCACCGATATCATTATCATCATCAGTTTCGCCATTGTCATCATCACCGTCATCATCATTACTGTAATTTTTATCAGCATCCTCATCGACACTATCGCCTATACCATCGTCAGCACTACTACTACTACTACTACGACTATTTCTGTTCCAACCAATACACATCACCCCACCGCTATCAATGTAACTAAATAATAAAGTACAAACATGAACAATACAACAAGCACCCATACACATCACCATTCGTCACTACTACCACCACCACCATCGATAATACGGATAAACATACCACTACCACTACCAATACTGCCAATCCTAGTAAAAATTCCATCAACCACATCACCACCCCAACAGCAACAACAACAATGGCAACAACAAACACAAAAATACAGCAACTAAAATAAGAAACGACTGACAGTAACACTATCAAAACTACCACTACAACAAATACTACCATCAAACTCTAGTACAGCCACCACTACCACCACATCAACTAACACCAAAACTACCCATCAAAAATACCACCACAGATAGAATTACCATCACCAATTCCACCAATACCAATAGCACAGCAAAAATACCACCACCATCCCTACCACTATCATCACTCTCACCCACCACCCACCAACACCTAATACTATCATTGTTACCATCGCCATAACACCACACCATGTTTCTAATCATTGCTATAGTAGGTTAAACTTCATTTAATTTAATTAAATCACCGTCGCGCCATCTATCATCCACCATCTTGATTTTCTAATAATCTCATCTGAACTCGTCACAGCTTTCAGCCTACTTTCTGGTATTATTTGAGATGTGAGGTCAGGAAAAACAATTATAGCCCTTTTAGGATCAGACTTCATAGTGGATGCGAGGTAACGAAGGTCAATGATTACACAATGGACTAAAAGCAAATTGGTATAGAAACATTAAACTACATTTATCCAACGTGCTTGCATGTCTATATGTTATATGTATGTATATATATATATATATATATATATATATATATAT
>NC_068988.1:49428694-49435480 GCF_001194135.2 Octopus bimaculoides
TAAAGAGAGAAAGCAAAATTGGCACAAAACATCGTCAAAAGCTTCCAAACACTCACGCACATACATGTACACCCGCACATGCACACACACACACACACACACGCAAACGCACACACACACACACACACAGACATATTGTCGCAAGCGTGACTGTGTGGTAAGAAGCTAGCTTCCCAACCACACGGTTCTGGGTTCAGTTCCATTGCGTGACATCATGGGCAAGTGTCTTCTACTATGGCCCAGGGACAACTGATGCCTTGAGAGTGGATTTGGTTGACAGAAACTGAAAGAAGCCCGTCGCATACACATGTGTGTGTGTGTGTGTGTGTGTGTGTGTGTGTGTGTGTGTGTGTGTGTGTGTGTGTGTGTGTCAGTGTATCTGTGTCGATGTGTATGCTTATGTATCTGTGATTGTCTCCCACCACTGCATGACAACCGGTGTAGTTGTATTTACGTCCCCAACTTAGTATTTCGCCAAAAGAGACCGGTAGAATAAGTAGTAGGCTTTAAAAAAAAATAGTACTGGGGTCGATACATTCGACTAAAAACATTCTTCAAGGCTGTGCCCCAGCATGGCTACAGTCTAATGACAAACACGCAAAAGGTTAAAGATGCATATGTGTATGTATATATATATATGCATGTATGTGTATGCATATGTGTATGCATATGTGTATGTCTATATATATTTATTCATAAGGCGGTGAGCTGGTAGAAACGTTAGCACGCCGGGCGAAATGCTTAGCCATATTTCGTCTGTTTTTACGATCTGAATTCCACCAAGGTCGACTTTGCCTTTCATCCTTTCGGAGTCGATAAGTGAAGTTCCAATTGCGTACTGGGGTCGATCTAATCGATTGGCTCCCTCCCACAAAATTCCGAAACTTGTGCCTAGAGTAGAAAAGTATATATATTTTTTCATGTATGTGAACGAATTCATACATATACACACAATATGGATACACACACATACAGACGGGGATAGTGTTTGATAGACAATTTTGATTTGTCCGAATGTATGACCTCACGCCATGGAAACGTCGGATTAGTCCTCCACTTGACTGGCCTGTATAAACTATTAAACTCCTCGTTAATATTTAACTCACAATTCTTCAGATTTGTACTGAGCTATAAAATGCTAGGACGACATATAAGTACACTATGGAAACCAAATCAAGAAATTTTACTTGGCCCTACAACAGAATGATATCCAATTTTCTCGAATTACAAGCTATCTTAAAGCAAAAATGTATACGTTTGGAATGATGTCAGCTGTTAATATTGATGCTTATGAAAACTTGGTTTTGCTCTCTCATAATTACTTCGTAATAATACAATGGTAGCAGCAGTGGCAGTAGTGTTAGTGGTGGTGATGCTGGCAGCGGCTTGGCGGTGATGGTGGTGTTTATGGCGTCTATGGTGGTGGTGGCGGCGGCTTGGCGGCGTTACTGAAATTGCTCTTATTAAGAATGATGAAGACACAAATGTGGGATACTTCTGAAATGTCTGTCCTGTCGATTAACGATACATATGTAGCTTCCAAGTGCTTACTTTTATCTCAAATAATTGCTTACCAACATAACGTCGGATCTATATGATGTTATAGCGGCGATTTCTTTTATTGTTTTACTTTAAATCAGCTCCCATTGAGTAGTATTGTGATAAAAGAATATTTCATCCTTGACTATTCCATGTTTTGCTTTTGAAACAACGTACTTAGAATATCAAACAATGAGAATGTGTGTTCAACACCACATTAGTGCATAAAGATACTTCATCTGTGTTTTGAGGTTATCATTGGTTTCATGTTAGGGAATATCTCATAATTATTCAAGTCTATCACATAGAAAATAAAATGAAACGAACACCCTTCTTTCTAAGTAATATTCTTGAATAATTGTTGAGACGGTCTTAATACACAAATTGTGTGTGTGTGTGTGTGTGTGTGTGTGTGTGTGTGTGTGTGTGTGTGTGTGTGTGTGTGTGTGATTTAGGAGTTAGCTATAGGTTTACTTACTGATTTTATTTACTGATACTGTTGGATACAGGGTAAATGTGTTTGTTGTAGTTTAATTAATAAAATTAATGTTAAATCCTTTCTAGAATTAAGTTTGGATGAATGTGGTGATAAAGCTTTCATTTTTATATATATAACTATGGAAGACTGGTGAGAATATTATCTGTATGGACTTGAAGGATTTAGTTAGTTGATTTAGGAGTTAGTTACAGGTTTGCTTATTGAATTTATTTACTGATACTGCTGTACATAGGGTAAATGTATTTCTCTGTTGTAGTTTAATTAATCAAGTTAATGTTTAATCCTTACTAGAATTAAGGTTGAATGGATGTGGTGATTTCTTAGGTATGTTTGTTCCCAAATAACACTTATTTTAGTGCCGTTGACACCGCCGGATTGAATGGTACTGCCCAGGTGTTGAAACCATAATGATATCTGTAGGGCAGCTGATGATGGAGGTATGTTGGATTGTTGGTATGGCTGTTATTGTATGTGTGGAATAATATTATAACACATCCATTTGTTATATATATTGGATCATCCCATAAATAATGCAGGTATTTTCTTTTATTTTTCAAAATTAAGATAAAGTTCTCGTTCATTTTCTACAATGCTCTTCGATCTATCTGGTGGACTTGTCCGTGACCAAAAATACTCCTCCAGTACTGTTCTGACCTCGTCTACAGAATTCATATTTTTCCGTCCAAGTCATTTTGAATAAATAATAATCTGATGCAATGCCCGGTGAATATGGTTGGTGGGACATCGTTTCCCATTCAAACTGCTCCAACCTTTAGAATGACATCCTTGCTGTATGTGGCCGAGCACAATCCTGATGGAAGAACACCTTTTGTCTTCAAACCAAAGATGGTCGTTTTTCTTCTGGTGCCCCGCAAAGCTGCTCCCAGTAGATCTTCGTTGCTATCGTTTCGTTTGGGTTTAAAAGTTCAAAATGAACTTAATCTTTCATATCCCAACAGATAACGCCTTATGTGGGTGAAGACCTTATTTAGCCTGGGGTGCTGGTGTTTCTCCTTTCCCAACCAACTGTCTTTGGCGCTTGACATTTTTATAGAGAACCCATTTCTCGTCACCAGTCACTATTCGGTCCAAAAAGAGATCATTCGTGAGACATGACAACAAAGAAAAGCACACATTCACTCTCTGCGCGCGATTAGACTCGGAAAGTTCGTGAGGAACCCATTGACCCAATTTGCTGATATTTCCGATGGCACGCAAGCGTCGATGTATGGTTGAATGACCATTCATCGACACCACTCTAGCCTCTCTGCAAATTCCTAAACAGTTACGATGGGATTTTGTTCCACCAGGGCTTGAAGGACGTCCTCGTCGAGCTCCACAGATCTTCCAGGATAATTCTCGTCTTCTAGGTTGTAGTTTCCGCTCGGAATTTCTGGTACCTCCGTTGACGCTGGCTTACGCTTATTGTCCGATCCCCATATACTGCATTAATATTCCTCGCACTTTCCGTTGCGTTGTTGCGTTTATTGAACTCATAAAGCAGAATATGCCGAATATGCTCCTTTGTCACTTCCATTATAGTTTTGAAGAAATAACTGTTAAAATCGAACTGCTCTCTTCAAAACTGGTACTAAGGTTAAATTACTACCTGCTTTTATAGCAAGTTGATGCAGGTGGTTTTTGCGTCCCCCTCCGACTTGAAGTTCAAGCAATTGAAAAACTGCATTATTAATGGGATGACCCTATATATATATATATATGCAGGGCATCAAATCAACTAAATCAGTCTCACCTGCCTGTGAGAACCTACAAAACTATGTAGCCGATTCTATGACTAGGTAATTAAAAGATTTCTGTTACTAGACTCCATTTCATACTTGAAGAGATCCGACGAGATTAAAATAGAGAATATATGCAAATGTCAAGGACTCCATGATTGACTGAAAGAAATTAAACTTAATCAATTAAATGCATAAAAGTAATTTTCATATCTCTCGGCTACGAGAACAATATTAGTAATATAGATTCTGGCAAGACAATGCTCTCACTTGGCGTAGAGTTAAACCACCAATGAACTGAGCGATTATTTCACAACGAAAGTTTCAAAACATGCTTTAAAAAAATCAATAAGTCAATTTTAAATTTCTAGTATAATTTGTAAACTACTTTTTAAAAAAGAAAAATTAGAAGGTGAAAACAATAAAAGTGATACACCGCTAAAAACAATATGTGTCTTTGATGTTGTAATAATATGCGTCTTTGATGTTATAATAACCGATTATAAAAGATTATGAAACTTAATAAATGTATATTGTTTACTAGTCGCAAATCTATATTACCTTACTCAATTTACATAGAAACTTGTCTAAAATATTATGTGCGATCAAATCATAGTTGGTTTCCGAAAAAAATAATCTAGCTATTCGCTTTTATTTTAATGGAGATGTATTTTACATCAAACCTTTCTGTGTAGAATTGGTATCTTTTTTTCACCTTTAACCGTATTTATTTATTTATTCTAATTTATTATATATCAAGAATGTTTTGGAAAGTAGCTTTAAGCTAAGAACATTACTTTTTCGTTTCTCTCATTCAATCAATACCTCATTGTTTGTTTACAACTGTTTATCTACCTTTTGCTTTTAAGTATTATGTCTTATTTCTTAATCAATTCTGTACAAAACTAAAATAGAATACATAAAAATCGTATCGGGAAGCCATTATTGTTAAACTACAACTTTGCAATGTAATTAATATATTTGACAGTTAGATAAAATACTTACCTGTCTATAAATCTATCGAACAAAGACAAATATATCATGATACATAAAACTTTAATAGTTTTCTCACGTAACAAACATTGTAAAGGAAGTCTGCCACTTGGGCTGAAATGAGAAAAATATAAGCCACGTATTTTCCTTTTCACACCACTACACCTGGTACATTTTGTTTGAGTTTTTTTTTTTGTTTTTTACTATCTCCAGGTAAAATGAATCTTATATTTTAAATCCCGGCATTATTAGAAAAAAAAGATGCTTGAGCATTGTTTATCTGTAAGAGTGTTTTGCCATCACTTGTTTGTGTGCAAACAGATGTTGTTTTGGATTTTCAGTAGGTTTTCACGGTGAATGTTCCTGTTGTTCAATATAAACAATACATTTTATATACATGTTTATGTGTGTGAGGGTTTATAGGCGCATGCGTGGCTGTGTAGTAAGAAGCTTGCCTTGCTTCCCAACCACATGGTTCCGGGTTCATTCTTACTGCGTGGCATCATGGGCAAGTGTCTTCTAGTATAGCCTGGGCCGACCAGCGCCTTGTGAGTTGATTTGGTAGACGAAACTGAAAGCGCATCATATATGTGTGTGCGCGTATTTATATGTGCCTGAGTCTGTGTTTGTTCTCCCCACCTGCTATCGCTTGACAACCGATGCTGGTGAGTTTAATTCCCAGTAACTAGCAGTTCGGAAAAAGGGTTTGATACATTAAGTACAAGGCTTACAAAAAATAAGTCCCAGGGTCGATTTGTCCGATTAAAACCCCTTTGCAGAAGAACACAAGAAAGATTTCTCAAGATTGGTATTTAGGCAGTATGTTACATACCCCAGTGCCCCAATAATTATAGATATAAATCTGAACTTGTAATCTGGATAGACGAGCTGTAGATTCCTCAATAGTTGAGAGTAGGTATTTCATTTTTCGCTCATCTTTAGCTTTATGTTAACATCCGCTGGGCAGCTGATTTCAAACTGTACATAGTTTCTCTTCTCTATCCCAAATTACCATGTCAGGTCTATCATGTTTATATTTCATTGAGGCTGTATGTACGTGTGTGTATGTAGGCAGGTGTGTGTGTGTGTGTGTGTGTGTGTGTGTGTGTGTGTGTGTGTGTGTGTGTGTGTGTGTGTGTGTGTGTGTGTGTGTGTGTGTGTGTGTGTTGTTTTCGTTGAATTTAATTTAAGTTCCTCGAGAGGGAGTTCAATCAAGCCTGTCGCTAATAAATCGACCAGACATTTTGAATTAAGAGAGATCCTGGTGTTTGTAAATGGGTGGTAGAGATGGTGTGTTGGTTGAAATGTCGATGCACACACCTAAGTATGTGCATCTATTCACATAAGAATTTCTTTTGCTCTTTTTCTGTGAAACCGAGCATTCTTGTGTTCTTGTGCAAATTTGTTGGTACATTGCCTAATGCACCTATGATGACAGGTACAAATGAGAGTTCAATGTCAGGGTACAAGAGCTGTAAGTTCCGCATTGATTCGCCATAAATGTTCTCTTTGGGCTTTTGAGTGTACATTCAAAGCTGATTGTATGTATGTATGCATGTAAGTATGTATGTATGTATGTATGTATGTACGTATGTATGTACAATAATCACACGCGCGCGCTCAAACATAATACATATATATGAAGTAGGGCTGATGTAGAAAGGGCATACCATTAGTGAGGTCATGACTGGCGTCGAAATGACTTGGATAAAGCTAGATAATTGATTAATTGATTAATTGATCGAAAAATTAACCAAACAATCGATTATGGAATTGTTTAAATGTTAACGAATTGATTAATAATAATGAAAGACGTAAAATAGAAACAGTGCGTATGTTTATTATGGATATAAGGTCCTCTCAAAGAGAACACATCTGTTTCAGCAAAAGAGCCCATATCAAGTATCTTACAAAGCAAAAAAATGTACGAGAAATATACATACCTATGTATGTACATATATTCATACATATATGAATGCATACATATATATATATATATATATATATATATATATA
>NC_068988.1:49439299-49444241 GCF_001194135.2 Octopus bimaculoides
TATATATATGCATAATTTGCTTTTATCTCAAAAATGATCAAGAGTTTTTCCCAACCTAGAGGCTCGTATTGTTGGTTTTTTGGGGTTCTGTATCTTATATATATATATATATATATATAGATAGATAGATAGATAGATAGATATATATATATATATATTTACTCATCGCATATTTTTTCCTGTGGAGTAGAAGAGGAACGAAGTGCTTCGCTCAAGAACACTTACTGCACGTCCCAGGAATCGAATCCCGTATCATATGATCGTGAATGATAAAATCTTCACCACTATAGTAATTTCCGCCTCTGTCTTTATATACAAAAATACACACAAAAACGTATACATACATACATATATATACAAAAATGCATACATACATACATATATATTTATATATACTCGCGCACACACAAACATGTATATACGTATATATATGTATATACATAAATGCAAATAGATAGATAGCGAGATAGATAGATAGATAGCTAGATAGATAGATAGATAGATAGATAGATAGATAGATAGATAGATAGATAGGCACACAATTATACACGTTACATAACTAAGTATAGTTTCTACAATGTTTTCTAGTTTATGAACAGTCAAAAGAAATACGTTTGCCGTTTGGTGCAGTTATTCCATGTGGGTTGGGCGTGAGTGCGTGTATATATATATGTATAAATGTATGTAAGCATATGTTCATATATGCATATGCTAATATATACACACATATATACATATATGTGTATATGTATATGCAATGTATACACATCTATGTACATATATGTGTATATGTATATGCAAGAATATATGTATATATATATTATATATATATATATATATATATATAGAGAGAGAGAGAGAGAGAGAGAGAGAGAGAAAGAGAGACATATATATATATTATAGATAGACACACATGGTCAGACGCCCACACGCACGCACACACATGCAACAACACGTACACAAACATATACATACAGGCACACGCACACAAAGGGAGAGAGAGAGAGATGGGGTGAGAGAAAGAGATGCCCATATAATGACTTCTCTTGAAGGAAATTTTGAGGCTGTTTTTATGAACATATATGTATTTGTAAATATGTTTCTAAGTAAACATGTATGTATCTATACATATTTATGACAGAAATTTAGTAGTTATTTTGACTCTTAGGAAATAATTCCAATTCTCCAGAGAATTCTGTCAAATACTGTTCTATTCCAGATAAATTGATACCAAAATAAAACTTCATAGTTCAAGTTTTCTGAACGTATATTTCGTATATTCCGTGGTTCGAATCTTCTTCCCAGCATCATATTATTCTCTGATATTATACTTTTATAACTTCATCAGTTGTAGGCAATTCAACGGTGCTGCACCATGAAGATTGCATCAATGAGACAGTTTGAACTACTAGCAGAGACCGGAAGAATTACGAATCCACTCCCTTGGGCGAAAACGGTAGAGATATGCAGTCATAGTCATACGTTATACCCTAGAGGGTCAGGCACCAAACTTTGACATCGATCGTTTCACCGGCCCCGACAAGGACAGTATTACACTGTTCCAAAGGTCCCACCCAACTTGTCTTGAGTAAGGAGCACGTACCACAAGAGCTTGGAATTCAAAGGCCCGTAGCGGTTTAATATATTTCCAAAAGGTCTGAGAGATCGACATTGATGGAGGGTACAAGTTTCAAAAGGCACCTTGACCTTCTAGTGTCCAAGATCCCAAATGAATCTACATCATAGTAAAAAGCACAAACGCAGGGAGTGTAGAATAAACTAGTTCCTTTTTTAGAAATAATAAATTTCTAAATCTCTCAGAGAGATTTATACAGTAGCGATTCGATGAAGGAGTTGTATGCTGTCAACTAAATGCAACAGTCCCCTGAAGGGAATAATACTACTGTTGGTTAGACCTAGGAAGCTGCACCGCTTCCTGTCGGCCTTGACTCACTTCCTGTGTCCTTATGTTTACAAGGGAGAGATAAGCACCTCCACTTAGCTAAGCCTGCATCCAGAGACATGTTTCTGAGTCTGGTGACGAGCAAAGACTCAGAAACATGTCTCTGGATGCAGGCTTAGCTGGGTGGAGGTGCATGTCTCCCCCCTTGTAAACATAAGGACACAAGAAATGTGTCAAGGCTGACAGGAAGCGGTGCAGCTTCCTAGGTCTAACTAACAGTAGTATTATTCCCTTCAGGGGACTTTCACATTGAATTGACAGCATACAACTACATCAAATTAATTCCTGTTCATATCCTGTGTTTCGATGCTGATACCAAAACTAGTATATGTCACTTATTTCTGCTGTAAAATAGGGGTAGGCAAAAGCCGAAGGGATTCATCTACGGAGTATAAAAATATCATTTGTAAATTGCGCAGAATTTACAACTTCAGCTGTGATAAAACTCGCGTGTTAGTGAAAATACTGATGACGACGTGGGTGACGTTGATAGCAGTGGTCATGGTAGCGATGATGGTAGTTGTCATCATCGTCGTCCTCATCGTCATCGTACTGCTCCTCTTGGGCTGATGGTGGTGATGGTTGCGGTGTGGTGGTGACGGCGGCGGTGGTGGTGGTGGCGATGGTAGTAGTATTGGCGTTGATGGAGTGGTGATGTTGATGATGATGATGACGACGACCATGATGGTATGATTATAATGATGATGAAGATGATGATGATGACGATGACAACGACGACAACGATGATGGTATGATTATAATGATAATGATGATGATGATGATGATGATGATGATGATGATGATGATGATGATGATGATGATGACGATCATCATCAACATCATCATCGTCATCATACACGTTGCATATACATACGTACAGAACGCCCACCGAACAAACACGTTACCTAAACGTTACTATCTAAAAACACATACGATGATTAGCACAGAAATAAAGACATATATTAGCACTTACTCACAATACAGACACACACACACATACACATACAAACTGACACACACACTAACACACACACTAACACACACACACACTCACACACACACGTGCGTGCGCATGCATATTTACATCCATACGCAGTGTTTAAAAACTCATAAATCACAAATATACACACAAAAAAGCTCAGGTCACACAAGAATACATACACATACAGACACTCACGTACACATACATAACTTACACGCCCACCCATGTATACACACAACACTCAGACATGTATATGCACACTCACTCGTCCATTCACATCTATGTGTTCGAAGCGAAGTAAGTAGAAAAACAGGTTTTGGATGAGAAGCAACCTTGATTTCGCCTTAATATCATGACGA
This sequence comes from Octopus bimaculoides, assembly GCF_001194135.2. Classification (NCBI taxonomy): domain Eukaryota; kingdom Metazoa; phylum Mollusca; class Cephalopoda; order Octopoda; family Octopodidae; genus Octopus; species Octopus bimaculoides. The sequence goes on from NC_068988.1 coordinate 49,442,604, forward strand.
AATAATGGATTCGCATACAATGGAAACCTAAGTAAATAATTCATGTATATGTAGCTTATATTCTAGGACGATGAAGTGTGTATATGCGTGTGCATGGGTGTTTGTGTGTATGTGTGTGTGTGTGCCAGTGCATATTTGTACATATATTTATATATGCATATATATATATATATGTCTCTGTGTGTGTACATGTACATGTGTACATGTGTGTGTGTATATATATGCATATATGGAATTATATATATAGAGAGAGGGGGGGAGAGGGGGAGAGAGAGAGGGGGAGAGAGAGAGAGACGCACACACATTGGTGTATATATATTATAACAAACATAGATATATAGATATGTATTCATACATGATTTTATGTTTTACATATAAGCACATTAACACGCACATTTATACATATAGATGTATACACATTTACTAATATACATCTATATGTATACACATTTACTAATATACATCTATATGTATACACACGTATACAAATATATATGCTAATGCATATATATATATGTGTGTGTGTGTATAACAAGATTAGGAAACGTTTCTCAGTGACTTCGAAGTTTCAGCCTACTAGATAGTCACAGAGAATTTTTTTTATGTGTAAGAAACACGATGGGCTGCTTAAGGATATAGAGTGATTCCTCAACCTTTGACTATTCTTATGTATTTACACTATATAAAAAAAAAACTACACACACACACACACACTCACACACACATATATATATCTACAGATAGATAGATAGATAGATAGATAGATAGATAGATAGATAGATAGATAGATAGATAGATAGATAGATAGACGGGTGTGTATGATTGTGTATAGAAGAATCTATTACTCAAAGAAATTCAAGCATTGTCTGATTCTCACGTTTTATTTACAATCTTATAATAGTATAATATAAGATGATATAATAAAATGATAGAATATTAAATCTCCATTCTGATAGAACTAGTACTTTCATGCATAAAATTATGCAATCTTCAGGTTCATGCAGTACTGGTGATAGTTATGTTCATATATATATTTATATACGTCATTTTTTCGGGGTGAAGCCATACTTGAGGTTGGGAGTATCTGTTCTTCACTGCTACACCTTCATGAGCTCTATTGACAAACTCGAATGTCAGTATGGAGAATTGTCATCAGCCGTACTCAATGAAAAATATTCCAATACCGCCAAAGAAAATATATATAAAATAGCTGATTGAGAAAACGGAACATCTAACAGAACATATGCACTGGAAAGCGTTACTTCTTCGAGAAGAGACCTCTGTAATTGTAATTGTCTGTAATTGCCCGCCGATCAACGCTTCAATCAATTGTCCCTTTAAATTAGTATTTCAGCAAAAGATAGAATAAACAGCAGGCTTATAAGAACAAGTACGGGTTTCGATTCATTTGACTAAAATTTCTTCAAGGCGGTGCCCCATTATAGCCGCGGTCTAATGTCTGAAACATGTAAAATATAAAGAAATATTGTAGTCGTCGGCTGCCCATCGTGAGTCGACATGTGTATGTGTGTGTGTGTGTGTGTGTGTGTGTGTGTGTGTGTGTGCGTCTGTGTACATACACACACGCACACACACACACACACACACATACACACACACACACACACACATATATAT
>NC_068988.1:49444662-49446086 GCF_001194135.2 Octopus bimaculoides
AATTCATTTAATAAAAAACAGCTTACATATTTCTATTGCATATTTCTTTTTCATAATTGTCATTTTACTTATAACTACACCTTTTCTGTTTTAAAACCCATAAAAAATTATTTTTGAGCCGTTTTGTGGGGCTGGAACGGATTAATTATATTTCAGTTAATTTCAATGGGGAAAATTGATTTGTAAAACGGGTAAATCGTAAGACGAGCTCGGTCATGGAACGAATTAAACTCGTACTGTATCACTGTATATATATATATATATATATATATATATATATACATACATACATTTATGCATTTCCTGCGAGTATATATGTGCACAAGATTCGCTATGATCGATATTGTAGTGGTTATGAGTTTTATATTCTACGGAATTCATTTTCTGGGAGGGTTCTACTGTGGATGTCATGATGGAGTTAGTTTCTACTGTTTCTGTAACTTTTCAATTTAATATTTTTCGCCAGTTCGAAGAGGGTTTCTTTGAAATGTTGAAGTCACTTATTATTCAATGAGGTTTTTGGGGTTCTGAACCAAAATAGACCCTGCTGATGATATCAAATCCATCTACTCCTTTATCGTAGTAGCAGGTCTGCAATATTGTAGATTTATTTCATTTTCTGTTTTGACATTTTTGATGGAACTTCATATTGCCATATGCTATCGTTATGTTATATAGTTATTTTTATTATCATTACTATTATTGTTTTGTTATTATTGTTGTTGCTTTTGCTGGTGTTGTTAATTTGTACCTTAGTTGAAGTGTTGCTTATTCATCGTGATTATTTTGCATTAATATCAGTCGCTTAACATTTAATGTTATATAGCAGTAAAAATATCTGTAAATATAAACGTAAGTTAGCAAGGAATCTCAAATATGATAAAAACGCGATGAGATGCAGTGTTTCGATTTGTATTTCAGAGCTTCCTTACAACTTGCAATATGTCTCCTCTAGTAAACAACATAGCTATTTTAAAATTTATCAGATGCTAGATGTGAGAGTGGATGATGAAAAATTTTCACTCATAGTAGGGTGAATGTGTACGTGACTGTATGTATTGGGTTGGCAACTAAGTTCCCGCCTTTTTTTAAAATTTAGGAATTTACTGCGTTTTTAAATTTTGGAATCTATTTTTTTTTCGAGAATTCTATTTTTTAATCATTTTGAAATCTTTTTTTTTTTTCTAGTTAATTTTAGTTAATTTTTGTTTATTTTCAGATCATTAAAATGGAATGTCAAGTTAAGAAAAACGAGCATTTTTGACAACTCCTTTTTGCTTTCAATCAAGGTTCTAAGGCCATATATGCTGCTCGCGACATTTGTGCTGTGTATGGAGAGGGTGCCATAGCTGAAAGAATCGCTCGTGATTGGTATGCCAAGTTAAAAAATGGAAATTTTGACATCAAAGATGCACCTCGTTCTG
>NC_068988.1:49446644-49449074 GCF_001194135.2 Octopus bimaculoides
AGATCTTCATCCGCGTAAAACGATGTTATGCGTATGGTGGGACTGGGAAGGGATTATCCATTACGAATTGCTTGAACGGAACCAAACGGTCAACGCGGAACTCTATGTTCAACAGATGGAACGACTCAACACGGCTATTCAAGAGAAAAGACCTAATCGGCAGCATGGAGTTCTGCTGCACGACAACGCCCGCCCCCATATCGCCAATATGACCAAGGAAGCTATTCAAACACATGGCTGGGAAGTGCTGCCACAACTGCCGTACTCACCTGATTTGGCACCAACGGATTTCCATCTCTTTCGATCTCTTTCAAATGCTATGCGCAGAGTTTCGTTCAATACTGATGCAGAATTGAGAGTTGGGTTGGATCAATTTTTTGAGTCCAAATCGGGTGATTTCTATCAACGAGGTATTGAAAATCTTGTTGAACGTTTGGAAGAAGTTGTAAACAACAAGAGTGAATACATTATTGATTAATTGGTTGTTATTTATTATTAAACCTTTTAAAAAAATTTAATTTAGAAAAACCGCGGAAACATAGTTGCCAACCCAATGTATTTGTCGGGTTATAAGTGAAAAATTACTTGAATGTCTAGCTTGGTGGAAGACAGTACGAAGAGGCACCCTGTATTATCATAACACCTGACCTAAAAGTCCTTCTGCATTGACTGCGTTGTTAATTACTATCAAAACCCCGAATATACATCAAAGTGTCTTCCAAAGAGTGTTAATTCTTTATACAATACAGTTGTTTTTGTGTTTTGGCCCACATTACCGAATCAGTAAAGGGTTAAGATTCTTGATACCGTATTCTCGATACCAGATAATCAATGTTAATTCTTTTTCCACAACTTCCCTTCCGTGAATCAGATGAACTGTGGAAAAACATGTTTGTCAAAAGGTAGTGATAGTTATTCAACGTCAAAGAATATCTGTAGACGTCACAGATCTGGCTGATAACTTCGCATCATTAGCTACAGCAGCTTCAATGAGCCTTCACCACAGATAGTGCAAGCTGCAGTATGATGTAGTCATAAGCAAAACACATAGTAATAAGCTAAACATCAATTTTTTTTTAAAGTTGAAGAGCAAACATTTCAACCTGGTGAAAAGCGGCTTTGGTTACGTTGTAATATGCTATGGAAATTATATACGCGTTCAATAACGCTTTCCTACATTTCGTTAATAATTTGCTCACAGTTAATACTTAGTCCCTCTGATGATTCCCTATTAACCAAAAGTTCTGAAGAGAAAAATATCTGAAGTGTGGCCTTGGCTTTTATGCAATGACTTTCTTCACGTTGTTTATGTAGACATGGCCTTCTTGTGTCGCACTTCGATCTGAATCCCTCTCAGCATATCCAAAATCTTCAGAGGTGGCTCAAGAACCAAAACAATTGGAGACGATAGGAGACGACAATCCTGAAGATCGATGCCATGTTCCACCACTTGCACATTAAATCAATGTGCAACATTGAATGCTTATTAACGTGGAGTAGCTCTACGTAAGTACATATACCTACATGCATACACATACACACATACATATATATTATATATGTATACACACACAAATACACACGCACACAAACATGTGTGTGTGTGTGTGTGTGTGTGTGTGTGTAGGGGCGTATGCATCTATATTTCAATCGATATACTTCACATTAACCTACATCGGATAATCACAAATCGTCGTGCCACAAGGAGAATTGTACGAAAACTGGATTTGGGTTAAAATATTTCTATACATCTCACATTTCCCAAAACAGACAGGTAGCATACATTTCTAGGTATTTGTACATAATATCTTTAAATGCTATGCACTTAGTTAAATTTAATGGCGGAAGTATATATTACAAATAATTATTTGGAGCGGTTAAAACAGTTTATGATAAATATTATTTTAACCATTTTAGCAACGAGTGGAGGCAATTTTAGACATATTTGTTCTTATCGACGTCATCAAAGAAGCATATTTGCCGGATGTGTGGTGGTGGCAATAATGGTGTGTGTGTGTGTGTGTGTGTGTGTGTAGTGGAGGGCGCGGCATTAAATTTAGAATGTTGCACTGTTACGTGCAGAAAAATATAACATTACACAGTACGAATTCCGCAGAGACGTGATCAGTATAAAGAACAGTTAAACTAGTGTTCCACATACATACTCACATGATCAGACACACACACACACACACACACACACACACACACACACACACATGCACGCATGAACAAACAAACAATCATGCACACACATTCAAATATGCACTTATGTACATAGAGGGACACACATACATACATCAATATACATTCGTAAATATATGGCTATAAATATATGCACATGCATATATATGTACATATGTATACACACACACACGTATATGCATATATATGCGTGTATGTATATATATATATATATATATATATATA
>NC_068988.1:49449892-49455082 GCF_001194135.2 Octopus bimaculoides
GTGTGTGTGTGTGTGTGTGTGTGTGTGTGTGTGTGTGTGCGGATGTATGTATACATATAACTAAATATCGATGATTGTTTTTTAAACAAAACTTACTTAGTACAATTCAATAAAAGTTATATATTCAAGAGAAGCAAATCTCAAACTAAATGTGTATTGTACTCAAATGCTACAAAATCAAAAACGTAACAAAACAAAACCCTACGCTGTTTTTGTTATTGACGCCAGGTAGTTGGCCTTGTGAATACAAGACATTAGATCAATGAGAAAGCAAATATTTATGGACAATTAATGGCAAACATTGTTTTGTTTTCCTACATTTTAGATTGGTCCGTGATACCCAACTAGAATTTATTGGTGCATTTTGGGTGCATTAATGGAATTATTTGCTCTGTAACATGTTCGTATCTGTATTTTTATAGATTAAGTAATTGTGGTTGAAATAAAATTTACATTTTCTCCTTCCTGTATGTACTGTACAGATCTACAGTGCTGCGCTCTGTTGTACTGGAATATAAATCTGTCCAGGTGGTTCAGTCATTAGACTTGGCTGTGATTCTCTCCAGGATTTGAATTACTTTTTAACGACTCCGAGTACACACACATATAGTTGTGTCTATGTGTCTTTGTGCCTGTGTCTGTGTGTCTTTGTGCCTGTGTCTGTGTGTTTGTGTGTCTGTGTTTGTGTGTCTGTGTTTGTGTGTGTGTCTGTCTGTATATATGCATGCGTGTGTACGTACATATGTATAGATATTTAGATAGGTAGTTAGATAGATATGTAGATATGCATGTATATATATATATATATATGTATGTATATATACAGTGTGTGTGTGTGTGTGTGTACGTGTATGAAATTTGACTGGCGACTGTTGGTGCTGTTATCTACGGTTACTTTCAGAGTAAGAGGCGGAGAGAAAGATAAACATGTGTACACATATATTTTGTCTTTTACCTATTTCATTTAGACAGCGGCCATGTTGGGAGACGGCCTTCAAGAATTATTAATCGAATGAATCAATCCCATTGCTTTTTTTTTTCTATGCTTGGTATTTATTCTCTCGATATCTTTTGGCGAATTACTAAGTTACGGAGGAGTGAGCATACCAACGCCGGTTGTCGTGCGGTTACGGGGAATAAACACGGACAAAAATACACACACACACACACACACACACACACACACACACACAAACATATAGATAGATAAACAGGCAGACAGATAGAGAGACAGACTGAGAGACAAACAGACAGAGAGACAGACAGACAGACAGACAGATAGACAATAGATAAATAAATAGATAAACAGACAGTCGGACAGACAGACAGACAGATAGATAGATAGATAGATAGATAGATAGATAGATAGATAGATAGATAGATAGATAGATAGATAGACAAACGGACAGTCTGACAGACAGATTGATCGACAAATAGATAGATAGATAGATAGATAGATAGACAGACAGACAGGCAGGCAGGCAAGCAGACTGACAGACAGACAGACAGATGGATAGATAGCTAGATAGCTAGATAGGTAGAGAGAGAGAGAGAGAGAGAGAGAGAGAGAGAGAGAGAGAGAGGCGGGGTACAACGGGCTTCTTTCAGTTACTGTCTAGCAAGTTTACTCACAAAAGTTGGGGTTGACCTGATGACATAGCAGAAGAAACTTGCCGAAGGACTGAACTCGATATTACCTGAAATAACCGATTGCAAAGCAAATGTGTTCCCAAACCACCACACACATACGCACGCACACATTCACACACACACACACACACATATACAAACACACATAAATATCCTTCCATATTCAGAAATATATATGCATTTCAGTATGTGTATGTACGCATGTATTTACATATGCATATATATACGCATTAATGTGTGTGTGCTTGTCTGTGCACGTGTATCTGTGTGTGTGTGTGTGTGTGTGTGTGTGTGTGTGTGTGTGTGTGTGTGTGCTTGTGTGTATGTGTGTGTTTCTGTTCTCAATTAATGGATAGGATTTAAATGTAGATTATATAAGTCTTTCTAGACACTAATCTAAGACAGAAATTAACGGGCTCTCAGACTGGACCGCACGTATATCATTTATGATGTGAATAATTTAACGATTACACATCAAAAGATGTCTGCCATAGAAATTTGACTTCACTGCTAATGATCATATTTAGGGCAGCGAGCAGGCAAGAGTGGCGAGCTGTAATGGGAGAGGAGCTGGCAGAAATGTTAGCACGCCGGGCAAAATGCTTAGCAGCATTTCATCCTTCTTTGCTTTCTGAGTTCAAAATCCACCGAAGTCGACTTTGCCTTTTATCCTTCCAGGGTCGATAAACTAAGTAACTGTTGGATGCTGAGGTCCTTGTAATAGACTTAACCTCTCCCCCAAATTTTCAGGCTTATAGTAGAAAAGATTAACATCATTTGCGAGCTGACAAAATTGTTAGCAGGACGAGCGAAATGCTTAGAGGTATTTTGTCTATTTTTATGTTCTAGGTTCAAATACCGCTGAGGTCGACTTTGTTTTTCATCTCTTTGAGGTCGATAAATTAAGTACCAGTTGAGTACTGGGTCGATGTAATCGACTAGTCCGCTCCCCCAAAAATGTCAGGCCTTTTGCCTTTAGTAGAATGGATTATTATTACTATTATTTACTCTGGCGGCGAGCTGGCAGAATCGTTAGAACTCCGAGCTAAATTCTTAGCAGCATTCTTTATATTCTGGGTTCGAATTATGCCGAGGCTGATTATGCTTTTCAAACTTTTGGGATCATAAATTAAGTACGACTCAACCAATTTCTTCTATGTAATCGACTCATCCACTTCCCAGAATTTGCTGACCTTGTGCCAAAATTTGCCATCAATGATAATTATATATAGCAAACTAGTTCGTTAAGAAAATTTCTAATGTAGGTGGAAGCACTATTTATCCTGAGAAGTAATTTTTATCACCACTTAAACGTGGATGTTCTTTAAGACCAGACGATACTGCTATTTTAACAACAGGAAGACGCTTCCTCCAACTGGCTATACAGTGGAATTCGCACTCGGTATATATTGCAAAAGGGTAAAGAATTCCATACTATCCTTGCTCGGAGACCACTATATCACGTGATTTCTATCTTATTAGATCATATTCAGTGATGGTACAGGAAATTTAATTTTCTCAGTTCCCAGTTGACAGGCATTGTTCTACTACCTAACGTAACCATGTAGCAAACTTCATATCCGTATTTAAATTAAAGTCAGTTATATGAATAATTAGAAAGTAATGACGAAGCTCTAAATATAAATAATGTAACGTAATATATACACTAACCTAACATATTAAAAGTGCGGGATTTCTAACGGGAATTGTACATTTTATATGTATTACTGGAGACATCGTCAGCGATTAAAATTTCAGAGAATCTTTCAAAATTAGTCAAATTCATTTATACCTATCGTTATAAATATATGTCGTATTTGTGGGTGAAGGCGCGTGACGTAGTGGTTAAGGTAGTCGACTCACGATCGTAAGGTCGTCAGCTTAATTCTCGGTGACGCGTTTTGTCTTTGAACAAGACATTTTATTTCACGTTGCTCCAGTCCACTCAGCTGCCAAAAATGAGTTGTACCGGTATTTCAAAGGGCCAACCTTGTCACATCCTGTGTCACGCTGAATCTCCCTGAGATCTACGTTAAACGTATACGAGTCTCTGGAATGCTAGGTCACTTGCTCCTTAACTTCACGAGCAAAGTGTTCCATTGATCAGATCATCTAGAACACGCATCATGGTAACCGATGGAGAGCAAGTTTTAGATATTAGTGGAGATTGAATTGTCTCCCCAGAGAAGCAAATTTCATATGCTTTTCAGCAGATTAACTAGTAAAGTTACTCTCATCTTTTTCAAGCTATAAATACGAATGTTAACCCGCGATGCAAATCTAGTAATCATACATATAGACGCAGGCGTGGCTATGAAGTAAGAAGGTTGCTTCCCAACCACATGGTTCAGGTGTCAGTTCCACTGTACAGCACCTCGAGAAAGCGTCTTCTACTATATCCTCGGCCGACCAAAGCCTAGCGAGTGGATTTGGTAGTCGGAGACTGAAAGAAGCCCGTCGTATATATATGTATATATATATATATATATACATATATATATATGTGTGTGTGTGTGTGTGTGTGTGTGTGTGCGTGTGCGTGCGTGCGTATCTGTGTTTGTCCCGCACAACCGCTTGACGATTGATGCTGGTGTATTTACGTTTCCCGTAACTTAACAATTCGGCAAAATAGATCGATCAAATAAGTACCAGGTTTTTAAAAAATAAGTCTTGGGGTCGATTTGTTCGACTGAATCCCTTCAAGGCGATGCCCCACCTTAGCCGCAGTCAAATGACTGAACCAAGTGAAAGATATAGGTTCAAGATGCATCTGATGGACTCGCATTTAACTCTGAGTGTGGCGATCATATGTGTAACGCCTTTCCAACCGTGACTAATATAAGTAACGGTGTCGTGTCCCGCCTGCGATGATAGAGGACGCAGAAATGAAACTATAAGTAACGTGACCTAAGGTAGCTAGACTATCTTTCATCTATTACTTATTTCAGTGATACGACTGCGTCCAGACTGGAGCACCGCCTTCAAGAAGTTTTAGTCGAATGAGTCAACTCCAGTACTTATTTTTTTTTTTCTAAGGCTGCTATTCTATTGGTCTCTTGTGCCTAACAACTAAAAAATGGAACGCAAACACACTAACTTGGTGTGAAGCAGTGGTTGTGGACAAACACAGACCCAAAGACGCACACACACAAATACAGAGAGAGAGAGAAACACATATACGCACACGCAAACACACAAACACACACACACGGTGAGGTTCTTTCGATTTACATCTACCAAATCCACTCAAAAAGCTTTCGTCAGCCTGAGGCAATAGTAGAAAATACTTACTCAAGGTTCCACGCACTGCAACTAAACATGGAACCATATGGTTGGGAAGCAAGCTTCTTTCCACAGAGCCATGCCTACGCCTGTATTCCAAGAAATATTACTCCACCTGCGATTCCGTATTCTTTTTCATTTTGTAGGTAAAGATCTTTTCTACGTAGATTTATTTGTAATTGCACTCCATAACATGTGTGTGTGTCGATAGATAGATAGATAGAGAGAGAGAGAGAGAGAGAGAGATTGACATATATA
>NC_068988.1:49455092-49466846 GCF_001194135.2 Octopus bimaculoides
ACACGTACGTACATACACACACAAATACATATGAGTTGTGCGTGTGTGTGTGTGTGTGTGTGTGTGTGTGTGTGTGTGTGTGTGTGTGTGTATTCTTATGCTAGATTATATTGTTGTGTCTGGGAAATTTCAGCTTTTGTCGCTTTGGATTCTTTTCATGTATAAAAGCACATTTCCTTTTCTTATAGACTGATTAACGTCGTCATCTTGATATAATCAAACGTTTTGGCCGTTATACTTTCCAGCCTTCCTCAGATGTCATGTTCAATAATATTTTCAAAAGTGATCTGAGATCTTTATTCAGTTTTGGGGAATAGACTCAATACAGTCTGATTATCCCTGCCATGAATATTCTTGTAATAGTTATTCTAATACTATTGATGTTGTCTCTACGTTCCGATTGAATCGCAGTACATACCCATATACGGACTTACAGATTGAATGCACGATCATCAGGTAAGCTGATACATCTTAGACTTGTCTCTGAGTGGTTAACTCCAATAATCTTCTCTCATGTAGTACAATTAGCTGATGGAAATTAGAAGCTTAATGTTTAACATTTTACAATCCAGAAACTGCCTAACAAAGATTATCTTTTATTAATTATTAGCGATGGAAGGAGTATCAACACGAAAAGATAATTTTATATTGAACCTAACATGAACTTCCTATTACAACACCAAATACCACGTTATTAGACTTACATAAGCGCTTGGTGCATAAAAGCACACATACAGATCGCAGTCGGTAAGAAACGTCTATCATCGTCGCCCGAATTCCCATATCTCTATGATCTATATATTTCTTTTATGCATGAAGCGTCTATTTGAGAGGATTTTTCAAGATTAATAACGCAATATTTGGTGTCCTAACAAAACATCCCTGTTAAGTTGGACATAAAGATTACTTTTTGGTATTATTACTACCTCTCTAATCCATAATTAGTGTTAATAAGCTCGCTTGTTATTTGCGACATCAGCGTCTGAAAAGATGCTAATGTTTTCTATATAACATGGCAGCCAGATTTGACAAGCATGTAGTGACCAGAAGTTTTCCAGTAATAAATTTCAGTAGAATGAAATCACGTGATATGGGAATTCTGGTGCCCATGACAGACGAATTTCGTCTACTACAATCTATGTGTATGCTTTCATGTACCAAGTGCCTATATGAGTGTATCTTTCAATGCGGATAACGTAATATTCGGTATTCTAGCAGTTTCTTTTATATCATTAAGTCAAGTTCCTATAGACTGTTACTAGTTCACATATTTTAACAATATGCTTGATTCTATCATCGGTGCTGTTTCGTCCAATGTCAGTCCCATGTGAGCAGAGTAAAGATAAAATTCATACTTGAAAATCTTTTCTTCGTTTTTTTGGTTTTTTTTATTTTATTTTAAGCGTATTTAAGAACGCACTTGTCTGTGTCATTTTCACATTGAGAATTCTGATTTCCCGAATATTTTGCTTCTATTTCTAGCACATTGATCGCCGTATGGTGGCATCTACATTGGAGAAATACCTATCTGGTTATACTACTTGTCTCCATCATGTTACATATCATATGTGTGTATTATATATTTAGGATAACTCAGTATACAAAATAACACTCTATGCTTAATTACTTATATCGTGAGTAATATAATTAATTGCTTTTGGGAATTTGTATACAACTGAGAATTGAGACAGTTTGGCATAGCTCTGGGCTGTGAATATTTCACTTACTCTTTGCTACACGACTATTTGTACACCAGTTGACTGACTCTGGGCATGCGTGTGTCTATATGAATGCGTGCGTGTGTATTATGAACGCGCAAATGTTTCAATAGATATGTATTGTGTGTGAGTCGGTGTCTTTGTGCGATGTATATATACGAGTATGCTTGTATATACATATACATACATATATATATATATATATATATATATATATAGAGAGAGAGAGAGAGAGAGAAAGAAAGAAAGAAAGAAAGAAAGAAAGATAGATAGATAGATAGATAGATAGATAGATACATGCATACATACATACATACATACATACATATACACATATACATATGCATATATATATACATATGTGTGTATGTGTATCTCTTTCCGAATATCGTGCTCGTGTGTTAGTTTGTCACACCATCCATAGAATATATTATTTCCCTGCGAATAAATACATCTCATTACATTCAAGATAACCTACACGTCCTTAGGTATCTGATTATAGAAACATTAAGGTAAGCCACCGTGAAAAATGATCTTGTTTTTCCATCTCTCGTTATACGTCGTTCTGTTAAATTCCTCTCATATGAATTCCAACAGCTGGTCTATTTGAGGTGTCCAAACAGATTTTGGCAAAACTTTGGCAAAATATTCATCTAATTGAAACTAATCAACATATTGTTACTGAAATTAACCGAATCGTCAATATTGGCTGAAGGAAGAATTGGTAAGGTAAGTGCCTGGCTGTGATAATTATGCCTTCTTTAATTTCACGACATCTATGAAGAAGTGGGGGAAATTTAATGCAGCCGTAAAAGTCGGTATGATATACAATACAAAGTATTCTAATTTTGTAAATTATAAATATAAGTTCAACTCTGAAAAGAATTCTGTGTGGGATCGAAACCGTGTCACACTTGTTTGCTGAACATGTGCTATTTTCTCACCTATCACATTCATCCCTACTTCTCTCTCTCTCTCTCTCTTTCTTTCTTTCATTCTCTATCTCTCTCTTTTTCTCTCCCCTCTCTCTCTTTCTTTCTTTCACTCTCTATCTCTCTCTTTTTCTCTCCCCCTCTCTCTTTCTTCCCCCCTCTCTCTCTCTCGCGCTCTCCCTCTCTCTCTCTCTCTCTCTCTCTCTCTCTCTCTCTCTCTCTCTCTCGTTCTTTCGCTCTCTGTCTCTCTCTTTCTCTCTCCCCTCTCTCTTTCTTTTTCCCTCTTTCTCTTTCTTGAAAGAAGAATGTTCTGAGCAACACGATTTATTCCATAATATTACTAGTTTCATTAACACGTTACCAGAATTGTTGTAATATTAATATATAATATAGTAAGCAATACATCATAACAATATTTTAAGCGATACAGGAAAATGACGACTCTTCAGGTATATGAATAAACTGGTTTGCTGAACTCGCCATTATTCTGCTGACTATTGACTTCTAGCTCACGATGCTATACCCTAACTGAATTCATACATACATACATACATATATACATACATACATGTAAGTAAATGCTTAACTGTCAGTCTGGAAAAGCCTGGATTTTCAGAAAAAGAAATCAACCAATTGATTCTCACATTCTGTAAGCAGAACAATAAAATTATGCAAGAGTTTTCTCGTGTTTAAAATATGACATTGTTTTCCTAATCTACATTCCAAAGATGGCGCCTTGTATGTTTGTTAGATACCAGCTCCTCCTTGATAGGAAGAATTTAAATGATCAAATATAGAAGAGACATACATACATACATTCATACATACATATACATTATACATATATACATACACACATACATATGCAGACATACTAATATTTAGGAAACTAGTCGTGCTCTAAATGGAATTAGACTCTGAGCCAAATCGCACGCTAACGAGGAAACAGGTTATATTCCATGCAGCTTTTTTAAGAAGAACAGCAAAAGCTATCCTTCTTGAAAAAGAAATTAATTAGCGAAGTGAAAAAGGGTTATCCAGCATAAAAGAGAAAAGCTAAAGTTTTAAAAAATGTATGTATGTATTGTATGCATGTATGTATGTATGTATGTATGTATGTATGTATGTATGTATATATATATGTATATATATGTATATATATATATATATATATATATCACCAACAAGAAGAAATTATGAATGCGAAACAAAGGCTTAAAAAATGTATATCAACAATAGCACGTGAGTCATTTATCCTGGAAAACTAAGCGTTTAAATCAAATGTCAAATAAATTTACAGGTCGTAAAAGAAAAATGCTTAACACTGAAGTACACAACGTAGGCAAAAATTCAAGTTTAATGGGAGAAAATATGAAACAAAAATATTCAGCACAATTAAGAAGTGCACAATATATCTGAAGATAAAAGCATAAGATACAATAGGAATATATACTCAGCAAGAAACTCACCCAACATATTAAGAATTACACGTAACTGAAAAGACACTGAATTTAACAAGATCCTCGATTTCTGACAGAAACACATGGCTAGTGACAGTTGATATATTTCGGAAGCAGTTAATGAGTTAGAATCAACGTATGAGTGATTGTTTGGATGAATAAAATGTACTATTGATACGAAAAGACTCTCAGTCCATTTTCTATAAGAGGCTGTGTATTCATTTGGAGAGCAATAATGTTCAACCAGAAGAACAGTAAGGGCGTAAGAGAGTCATGAACATCGGCCATCGGTAAACCAAGCTTTGTAGAAGACTTAAAAAGCAGAAAAATAAAATTCAACATGGCCTACAGTGATTGCCGAAAAGTATGTTGAAATATTACTCATTCCTGGATACTGGAGTTACTCTGCATGTAGGGAACAGTTCAATTGCTAATAAAATGTAAAATACATCAGCCAGGATATGCGTCAGTTTTGAAAGCGACAATATCATTTCAAAGCAAATTTAAAATAATTGAAACTATCCAAATACATATAAAGTAAAGTAAAGACCTTACTTCGGTCATGAATGACCATGGGATCGCACCTAGAAAGTTCCTCTTCGTGGTACAAGTCCGAGCAAGGTTGTACATGGAAACCAGCAATGACCCATGCACACCAGCCTCCCCTCTCCACGCCACCAATGTTATCCAAAGGAAAGGCAAACGCCGATACAGCTTGACACCAGCGACAGCGCAACTCATTTCTACAGATGAGTGAACTGGAGCAACGTGAAATAAAGTTCTTGCTCAGGCACATATCACACAGCCCTGTCAGCGAAACGAACTCACAACTTCACGCACGTAAACTCGACGCACTAACCACTGAGCCATGCGTCTTCACTCCAAATACATATAAGTGGAATATTCTAAAGAATCTCATTGTCTCTGCTTTATACTTTTGCCTGGTTCTGAGATCATTAACAAACTTATTGAGTGCAACTAATGAAAATACAGAGACGAAATATAAACTATGTTATCTACATAAATTACTTGAAATTTTTTACACGGGATAATATACATTAAAACAAAAAAAATTACTAAAATGTTCTCAGAAATTTAATCATGACAGAAATAAGTATAGGATTAGACGAAAAGGAGAAGCAAATTTACTAAAGCTGAAAACATTAAATTAGATGAAAACTCTAAAATCAAGGAAATGAGATCGGAACCACCCATGCAAATATCTTAGGAGCAGATAAAAATGATAACGTACAGAAATGAAGAAAATTAGAGAAGACGTCTTCAAAGCAATCAGACTAATATTAAACGTTAACTGCAGAACTAGAAATATGATAGTAAGTATAAATAAGCCATCATCGTAAGTATAAAGTATAGTTTCCGTATTATAAACTGTAAGTTAAGTGAATTGAGGCGCTTAAATAGGAGAACCAGGAAAGTAAAGGTAGCATTCCCAAGTCACCAGGCCTTGAAACTGGTATTGATAGGAATTTATCTACCCCATACAGAAAGAGGATAGGATCAAATGAAAAAGGAAAAAATATATCACTAGTACAGTATGACAACAGTAGGACTTCAAAAGATATTTACGAGTAAGCCAAAGTTACGTAAATGTAATTAAGAAACATGGAGAAAAGCCCGGTATTTGTGTCCGTGTGGGCGCTCCTGTGTGTGTGTGTGTGTATGTGTATACACACACACACACACGCATACACACACACACACACACACATAATAGTGTATAAACAATTAAGTATTTATATACGAAAGAGGTGACCTTTGAGACAGGAAACCTTACATGCAAGAAAGGGAAGTCAAAGCCCAAACCACGAATAAAAGCAATATCAAAGGGAATGAAAACAAAGAATATTGTTATTAGTTAACCCCAAACTCGACTTTCTGTATTAATGAGCAAATAAATTAATTTGTCATCTGTAGTTCATCGCTAGAATTAATATATAGTTATGTACCTAATACTCACCAAAATACTCGTGCGTGTTGCATACTTGTACATTATATTTTCAAATCTACTGCGCAAGCGCAGTTACATTCGGCTGCAAATAAAAATAAAATTAAATAACAAAAATTTTACTGTGAAAATCAAAAGGGTAGAAAATTTAGAAAAATGTTCATACCGGTGGCTAGCATGCGTAATAAAGTCAATAGACAACATATTTTCATATATGATAGTGTACAAACACTTGAGTATTTATACATGGAAGAGGTGACCTTGCACAGGACATATTACAAGCTAGAAAGGGCAGTCAAAACCCAAATCACGAATAAAAGCAATTTCAAAAGGAATGAAAATAAAAAATATTTTTATAATTTTAGCGACTTCACTGATGAAGCACAGATGACAAATTAATATATATAGACGCCTCTGATGACACTCCAATAAGGTTCGAAGGTCTATTAAGGTTGTTCATCCTTTTTTTCAATCTGTGGAGAAATGGCTAAAATTTGCTCTGTTTATACTTATACCATATGTTGCATATATATTATATCATACCTTGATAAAATGTGGACTAAGATCCCCGTCGTCAGGCCGCTGATATTTATAGTGTTAAATACTTTCGGTATGCAAATTAGGGACTCCTTCATGAGGCATGCTGATAAGATCAGAACGAACAAAAAATGAATTAGTTAATCCCGAACTCGAGTTTCTCTATTAATTGTCAAATAAAGTAATTTGGAATCTGTAGATCCTCAGTGAGTTCGCTAATTAATGAATAATTATGCAGTTGCAAATATGTACTGAAAACACGTGTGCAAGACAGCTACATATTCATCCATAATGGATTCGAACTAGGTGCACAAGCGTAAGCATATAGTCCAGCAGTAAATAAACAAATTTAAAACTGTGTCCTATATGGCTTCAGAAATATAAATATTACTATCGTAAATATAAGGGTAAAAAATCAAAATTATTTATTACCAGTGGTTAGCATGCATAAATAAAAGTCTTCAGACATAACATATTCTTAAAAATATAAAGTGTATAAAATATTGTTATAACAGCGTGCCTCATGAATTCTTTTTTCATAGGTTGGGTTTTACCTGCCCTTTCTAGCTTATAAAGTGTCTCTGTGTATAAACATATCTTATACACTTTGTATTTTTAAATACATACGTACATACATACATACATACATACATACATACATATGCAGATGCATACATATATGTAAAAAGTGAGTAACGATTGAAAAAGAAAAAAAAAATTATAAAATAGATTAACACGAACCTTTCAGAATGAAGTTCGTCGAAAACTTCATTCTAAAATGTTCGTTTCCTTCTCATTTCCAACGTTCTCTGGGTTTTTTAATAGTTAATAATTTCAAAGACAATCTTTTTTTCAAATATTGTGACAGTATGAAATATTCTTTACAAAAATGTTGAATATGCAAATATGAATGTGAGTGTGTGCATGTGTGTGTGTGTGTGTGAGAGAGAGAGAGAGAGAGAGAGAGAGTGTGTGCGTGTGTGTGTGTGTAGATACGTAGGTATATATATATATATATATATATATATATATATATATATACACTGCGTGTCAAATTGTTAGACAGCTCAGTTTTTCACAATAACAGGGCATTTAATCGTTCGATTCCAGATATTTTCCCACTGACAGGGTACCTCTAGTAACAACCCTCGATTTACCCTTATCAACCCTCGAACGGACAGTAGAAAACTCCACAAATTCCTGCACAGTTCGATGATCTCTTCCCAGCAGCTTTGATATTTCCAATGTCAATTTTGTTTTTCCAAACTCTGGGACGATGGTGGACTTCTCATTTGATGTTAGATCACGGTTTTGGTCACATAATAAGAACGGTAAAGATATTTTTGCTTCACGAAAATGTTTATATCTGCGCGAATCAAATTTATTTTGCTACAATATGCGCAGGCAGATGTTGTTATCATTCAGTGAAAAAATATCTGGAATCGATACTCTGCTATTTCGAGAAAACAGATAATTTGACGAGTAGTGTGTATATATATATCATTATTATCCTCTTAATTTTCAGTCATTTGACTCCGGCAATCCTAGAGCACGCACACAGATATATATTAATGTATCAATATATACATTTCTATAATATGTGTCTATGTATATATATACATATATGTGCGTGTGTGTGTAACATATGGTATAATTATAAACGGGACAGATTTTAACCATTTCTCCGCAGACTGAATAAATGATGAACAACCTTAATCGATTTTCAAACCTTATTGGATTCTCATCGTGAGAGTCGTCCGCATCAGTCTTGACAGTCTCCAGCGAAACAATCAGCCAAAACTGTTTATATACTCAACAAATGCAGCAGTTACTCTATGAAGGAGTCTTTCATTTGCATACCGAAAGTGTTTAACACTCTATATACATACATATGTGGGGGTGAGAGAGAGAGATAAAGTGAGAGAGAAAAAACGGTGAACAAGGTGTTACGCTGCCCCAAAAATAGCTGCGCAAGCCACAACCCGCAAACTGCACAAAACAATTTCAATTCTATGTCACATTTCTGGGTTCGTCCTACATGGGGCAACAGCTATTCAACATATCTTTACAATTCTGCAACACGTGACAGTAACGGCAAGAGCCAAACCATTAACAACAGTAACATACCTAACCAAAAGGAAAATAACGACCCGTCTGCAAGGTCAAGGCAGAGTTCAGAAATCATAACTGCAGCGTTGTTACCACCAACACCATCACCACCATCACTATTTTGTGCTATAGTAGAGACAACAACCAATTTGAAAACAGTCTGTTTGGCAACAACCAAAACCACCAAGTCGGCCATTTTCGCTGTAACCGGCAAATCCATCACAGCTGAGACTGAAACAAGAGCAGCATAGGCAGCTAAATCTACGATCAGTTAAAGCAAGAGGATGTTTTGCTAACGCAATTCGAGTCAATGGATAAATTAAGCTGCAGAGTGAAATAATTAGAATTCAAAAGCAGCAAAAGGAAAGTAAACTTGGAATCTTCAATTGATTGTTACATGGTAAGTAATTGATGCATCGTTGTTAAGACTCTGCTGGTTGTAAACCAACCCCAACTCACCTGTCTGCAACCCGTGTAGAAACAAGACTTTTGTCAGAGAATTCAGTGTAAGTGATATCAAATTAGGGTCTGAATTAGAAGCGAGGAAACACTCCGGAGCCCCCGTTAAATATTAGTTTATCCTCATCCCATTATACACGGGCAAACGAGGTGTGAAGTTGAGGATAGTAGATATGACATGAGAAATAAAGATCTGTGTGGCTGGCAGTGGCGGTTTTGCCCCATGACGAGAGAGGGACCATCATGGAGATACACGGGAAGCGACAAGAAAATTGGTCGGTTATAAAGCATAGAGCTAATAATAGAATTGAATGAAGAGAAAACGAAAGCCATCCTCGAACTAATCGAACAATCATATGGTATTAGATTAATAATAGTGTTAGAGGGCACAAATTCAAGGTGTTATATTTGTAGAGCGACCAACCATTAAGAGTTTTCTACCCACGGCAGACGATATATGAAAGGAAGCCCCCAATGCTGCCAATGCCACAACCTCATAAGTATAAGAACAATAATGTGCAAATAAAACAACCTCAAAAACTTCATTAGTAAAATCGGCAGCAGCTGTGAAGATGGCAGCAGTAACAACAGCATACGTAATAACAACAAATGCAGTTCGGAAAGAAACGTTGGGTGGAGTCGTTATGTTATATCGGAAAGTCGCAGATCTCACAATACGAACACTGGTAAATCACTGGTGCTGGACGTGACCAGCAGCGATGGCCATATCTATTGCTGGTAACTGCCTAGGCTTCAACATGCGTGAGGTTGTCTGATTTACTGAGGCGTCTAGAGTCTTTTTCCAGGAACGTCTCTCTTTCTTTAGTGTTAGCTGGAGGTTGGAATTTCATCTTGGATGCACGTTAAAACCGTGTGAGGCTAGCTAAAAGGACAGCCATGAAAAAATCACATAAACTTAATCGGACGTTTCTAAGAGGATTTAGTCGACTAAACCAACTCTAATACTTTATGTTATCGACCCTAAAGAGTTTGAAAATCGAGATTGAACAATATGAATTACAATATTAAAAGAAGGGTAATACTCACATAAAACTTTTAAATACACTAGCAATATATTATTTCTAGCACAGAGCGTAATGTTACATATTTTCTATTAGAATACTGTCAATTATGTGGAGGTGCAATGGCCCAGTGGTTAGGGCAGCGGATTCGTGGTCATAGGATCGCGGTTTCGATTCCCAGACCGGGCGTTGTGAGTGTTTATTGAGCGAAAACACCTAAAGCTCCACGAGGCCACAGCAGGGGATGGTGGCGAACCCTGCTGTACTCTTCCACCACATCTTTCTCTCACTCTTACTTCCTGTTTCTGTTGTACCTGTATTTCAAAGGGTCAGCCTTGTCACACTGTGTCACGCTGAATATCCCCGAGAATTACGTTAAGAGTACACGTGTCTGTGGAGTGCTCAGCCACTTGCACGTTAATTTCACGAGCAGGCTGTTCCGTTGATCAGATCAACTCGAACCCTCGACGTCGTAAGCGACGGAGTGCCAACATCAACAACTGTCGATTATATCGTTCTTATCGATATTGTTATCGATTTTGACACCTTGGAAGGATGAAAAGTATTGATTCGCCCGGTACGATTTGAAACCTGAACGTTAAAAGAGAAGAACGCTGACAATAAGTTAACTGTCAATTACGATGCTTGCGTGGAGTTAAACAAGCTGAAGATGACAACGACAACATAGAGCGTGTATGGGTAGCGAACATCGGGTAAAAGTCATTGCGAAGTTGTCAGTTGGAAGTCTGCCATGGCTGAGCAGATGCCAAACGGAAGTCAAACGGAAATGACGGGCAGAACTCTATTAACACATTACGGAGAAATGGTGTTAAAAGGGTTGAAATCTGTCAGTGTTGAAAGACTATAAGACAAGGCTACTCTTTATTTATTTATGTATTTGTTTTGAATGACCTATCAAAGACAGGTCAACTGGGAAAGAATAGTTGTCGGGTTTTATGTATGTGGACCACAGTAACGACGATAACGCTGGACAACAATAATAACAGCAACAACAAAAGCAAAAACAACGGCAATTTCTTCCACTCCGACAACGGCTTCGATGATAACAATGACTGCAAAAGCAGTGACAATGATGACTACTTAGACTGGCACACGGCCACAAATCCGTAAAAGAGACAGCGGAGGGGTTAGCTGAACGACCGAATCACCACCCTAGTACTTACATTCACATGTATTGTGTGCCGTGTATATGTATGTATGTATAGATGTATGTATGTATGCATGTATGTATTATATATGTATGTAGGTGTGTATGTATCTATGCATGCATGCATGCTTGTATGTATGTATGCGTGTTTCTGTATATATATATATATATATGTATTTCTCTTTCTCCTACTCTTTCTCTCTCTCTCTCTCTCTCTTTCACTCTCTCACTCTCACTATCCCTTTTTCTTACTTTCTCTCCCCCTCTCTCCCTCTCTTTCTCATTTTCTTTCTCATTCTCTCTCATTCTTTTTCTTTCATTCTCTCTCTCTCTCTCTCTCTCTATATATATATATATATATATATATATATATATATATATAT
>NC_068988.1:49467016-49469693 GCF_001194135.2 Octopus bimaculoides
TATATACATACATATATATATATATATATATATATAGAGAGAGAGAGAGAGAGAGAGAGAGAGGGGAAGTAGAAGGGGAAAGAGAAAAACCAAAAGACAATAATATATACATAAATGTATATACATATATATACACACACATGCACATAGAAACACACATGTATGTGTGTATATATTTATATACTATGCGCACACATACACATAGACAAATGCATATACATACACACACATGCACACATACACACACACACACACACACACACACACACACACACACACTCGAAAACACGGTTATTAATCGTTTATCCCGAATTCCAAAATCCCAAAACCTCGTAAATCCGAATAGTTTTTAAGCACCACAAATGGAATACTGCTGGAAAGGGTTCGGAAGGGTATAAAACTAAGCAGCAGTAGTGACCCCAAGGTGTATTCATGTTTGATAAGCTGAAGTGAAAGTGTAATGGACAAATTTCATTGCAGGAAAGCAAAACGTTCCCAAAGCAAAACGTTGCCGTGTGAAAGAAGACTAGTGCCAAATGTATATATAAGACCATATGCACGGCATAATTCTATATGCAACATTTACGAAATGTAAATGGATAATTTCTGTAGAAATGGGTCCTATGCACAAGTTGCCTTTATCTTGTAATTTTAAAATTTCCGAAATTTGAAATACGTCCGGTTCCAAGCATTTCGCACAATGGACTATTAACACAATGCGCGCATGCACATAAACACACAGTGGCCTATACTGTTTATTATTTACATATAAAATATACACAGACGTATATAAGGAGTCACAAATAATAGGATGTATGAGTTTGTGTAATTGTTCGTTCCCCAGAGAATAAATCTTCTATAATGTTGGTGATGTTTTGCTTCATGATGGTGAAACCATCATCTCATGTGCAGCCACGTGGCCAGGATATAGAATAGTAAATATCACCCTATACTTCACATTGAGCATCAATTATCTCCACCTCCTGAAGAGATATAAATTGAATCGACAATACTTCCTTACCCTGATAGCAGGAGAATAAAAGGATTGGGAGGGGACGAAATGAAGTGAAGAGCTGTGTAGATGATAGGAGAAGCGTGTGTGTGTGTGATTGCACATGTTCGTGTGTGTATGTTTGTGCTTGCGTGTGTATGTGTGCGTGTTTGTATGAAAACAGATGACAGAAAGTCTTGTTAAAACGAAAAACGTCAGGAATCATTGGATAAATAAATGTTTTAATCAACCATGGCGAAAGAAGAGATCTGAAACGGAAAGTGTATGAAAATAAAACAGCAAAAAGGGAATATATACTTGCCAATAGGAAAGGTACAAAAAAGAAAAGAAAGATATTAAATCAACAAAAGTTACGTTGATTAACGAAAAATGTGAGAAAACAGGAAGAAGTCATAGTGTAAATAACTCAAGAAAAAATATACCAAATTGTTAAAGATCTTACCAAAGAATGGGTACCAAAATGTCAAGATTTTGAAGATAAATATGGCAGCCAACTAAGCAAGGCAAATGATGTAATTGAAAGATAGAAGGAATAATGTGAGGAACTTTACAGCTCCAGACGAAGATAGTAATACGCTAAAACAATAAAGACGGAAACTTCTCGTTAATAACTTCAGAAGTTACACAAGCAATTAGGAAACTAAGATGAAATCAATCCCCTTGAAGAGATAACATAGCTGTAGATCTGTTAAAGCACAGAGGTGAATATGTCACTGAGATTCATAATAAAATTTCTAATAGTATTTTGCGTATTGGAGAATCGCTCAGTAAAGGGACAGGATCGATTGATTTAGCACTACAAAAGAAAAGAGACATCAAAAAGTGTGTGTAATCCAACCGTGCAGTTAGTTTAATTAGCCATTCAAGCGAGATTTTGCTGTATGTTGCTAAACTAAGCGTTTGATATATGTTTTATTTACTCTAAACATTAGCTTCCTGAGCGGATTAGTAACATTAATGATCTTTCAGAAATGTACTGAGAACACCATGTTGGACCTTTTGCAAAAGTTGATTGACTTTAAAAATCACTTTCACCACATTTAGTGTAAAGCACTAAGGTTTATTATGATTAATATTGCATCAACTAACTATTATGAAGTCGTTATAACATTTGTATCAGTTTATACATTCACCAAATAACTGGTTTAAAACGATCGATAGTGTCAGATAAGGATATGTCCTTTCACCAACTTTTTTAATGATTTTAAAATACAGAATTACACTTGCCAATTACTAAATAGCATGATAATGTTTGGTCATCCTGTATCTAGAGAACACGGTCATGTTTAAGTTGTAGCAATCGGATGTTTCAGCAACAAGGAATATAAAGAGAAGGAAATGACTGACCACTAGGAAACACAGTGCCTTCGAGATTTTCTTTGGTACGTGTCTATTGCCCAATGTGATGAATATTTATATATACTCTTTTATTCCCTTGTTCTTTTACTTCTTTCAGTCATTTGACTCTGGTCATGCAGGAGCACCGCCTTTAGTCGAGAAAATCGACCCCAGGACTTATTCTTTGTAAGCCTAGTATTTATTCTATCGGTCTTTTGCCGAACTGCTAAGTTACGGGGACGTAAACACACCAGCATCGGTTGTCAAGCGATGTTGGGGGGACAAACACAGACACACAAACATATACACACACAGGCATATATATAT
>NC_068988.1:49469822-49482668 GCF_001194135.2 Octopus bimaculoides
TATATATAAACGTAAAGGACTTTCTCACTTCCCGAGCGTTTAACTAATACATCTGTTTGTTGTTTACACACCCGTCTTCGTCTTTTGTTTTTTCTTGTAAATTCTTACTATATATGTAAATGTATGTATGTATGTATGTACGTATGTATGTATGTATGTATGTATGTATGTATGTATGTATGTATGTATGCATGTATATTCATATATGTATATATATATGCACATATATATGTATGTATGTATATGTGTGTGTATGTGTGTGTGGGTGTGTGTGTGTGTTTGTGCGTATGTGTGCGTCTGCGTATGTGTGTGTATAAGAACACAAGGTTTAAATTCGACTGCTCCAAACAACTGAAGACAATTCTGTTCTTCACAAAGTAGATTCTTCCAAGAACGCTCCTCCTGGATAGAATGGAATTCATTAACGCAAAATATCTCCGATAGAACCAATATGGACTCAGACTTAATAGAAGTCCCCACCGACATGGCATCTGTTCCCAGACAACTCTACGAAAATGCAGGAAACTGAATATATGATTATGTAGAGTTAGCTAATTGACCACTTAACTAATCGATTGCTTGAATGATTGACTAAAATGATCGATTTAATCGCATTTTACAGTAGATGCCTGGGAAAGTAGCCTGGCTTATATGGCGAAACTCCCGAGTAATCAACAGCTGAGTGAATCCGTTTTTGCTTTGAACAGAACGAAAATTAAATTTGTTTGATACAGTTATACTTGATATTATTTTTGTTGTTGATTGGCCCCCTGGTAAACAACAGCTGAGAGAACTACTATCAAAGAAGGTTCTATCTATGAACATACCGTTTCTTTTTCTAGGATATTATCTAATGTGTACTTATTATTAAGAATGGAAAGTGTGGCTGCTCTTTCTTATATATCGACACGACAGACGTAGGATTCCGCGTAATACCTAATGCTGATTCCGATGATGATGATGATTATTATTATGATGATGATTATTATTATGATGATGATGATGACGACGACGATGATGGTGATGATGATGATGATGATGATGATGATGATGATGATGATGATGATGATGACGACGGCAACGACAATGAAGATGTTGATATCGATGACGATGACGACGACGACGACGATGATGATGATGATAATGACGACGATGATGATGACAATGAAGATGTTGATGACGACGACGACGACGATGATAACGGTGATGATGACTGTGATGACAACGATGACGACGTCGACGACGACGACGACGACGACGATGATGATGACGACAACGATGACGATGACCACGACGATGATGATGATGATGTTGATGATGGTTATGATGGTGCTGCTGCTGTTAATGATGCCACTGTTCTTGTGCAGCTGTTGTTGATGCTGCTCGCTGCCGCTGCTGTTTCTGTTGCTACCGCTGCCGCCGCCTCTGCTACCACTGCGGCTGCCACTGATGCTGCTGATGCTGATGATGATGATGCCATTCTTGTATCAATTAGCTTGACCTGCTGACACTCACAGAAGTTTTGCGGGCGTTCCATTGTCTCCATTATCATTGCATCTTTTCTTCTTCCCTCTCTTTCATCGTCATCCTCATCGTTGTCGTTCTCACCGTCGTCATCATCCCCACCATTATCACTTTCTTCTTCTTCTTCTTCTTCTTCTTCTTCTTCTTCTTCTTCTTCTTCTTCTTCTTCTTCTTCTTCTTCTTCTTCTTCTTCTTCTTCGTCTCCTCCTCCTCCTCCTTCTTCCTTTTCTTCTTTTCCTTTATCTTCCTTCTGATACTGCTTTTATTTCACTAACACTACCACCAACATTATCATCAGCATCATCATCGTTATCATCATCATCGTCGTCATCGTCATCGTCATCATCGCCGTCGTCATGACCATCATCATAAACTCCTCCTTTAACCTTACCACCACCACCACCACCACCACCACCACCATCATCATCATCATCATCATCATCAAAAGGATTTTCATCACCTATTTCTTCCCGCTTATTCTCGCCGTCTATCTCTGGCATTCCATATCAGGTACCTTTCTCTTTATTTCCCTGACAGTGCGTTCCCCACACTTTCAACTTCAACCTCATCTCCATTCGCACCACCAGCGCTACCATCACCATTATTTTCCTTCTTCTTCCTCACCACCGCCAACATTGACCTTGATCTGACCTCTCAACGGAACGCCTGTTCCATAAGCACAGATCTGTGCTGAACTTGTTCTATTAAGGCAGATTTGTGTTTGATTCACTAATGATAGTGACGGAGTGAGTGGTAGAGGTGCAGAGGCGAATGGGGTTTGGAAGGAAGGAAAAATAGTAAGAATTTAAGAGAGAGAGAGAGTGTCGGAGGAGAAAAGGAGAGACTTAAGGAGAGTTTTAAAATGTGATATGGACGTAATTGAGGGAGGAAATTGCTGAGCGTGTGAGGAAGAGAGAGGTGGGGGTGGATGAGGAGAAACGGAATGATAGATAAGAATAGTTAGAGAGAGGGTCTGTGGAGCATAGAGAAGGAAAACAGGGAGGAAGGAGTTGATTTAAGAGGGAGAAGGAATATGGTGATATAGAGAAGGAAGGAAACGGAGGGACTGAGGAAGAGGAAGCGATTTAGGGAAGGCGGAGAGTGTGTGTGTGCTGAAGGTGAGATTGAAATAGAGAGAAGGGGAGAGGGGTTTGAGGAATAAGGAAGAGAGAGAACGAGATTGAAGACAGGGATATAGTGAAAGTAGATATATGGCGGAAGGAACTTAGACAAAGAGTGAAGTAGAGACGTGATGGAGATATATATATAGAGAGAGAGAAAATGAATGATGAAATATGGAGAGGAAGAGAAAACGCATGCGTGTGTGTGTGTGTGTGTGTGTGTGTGTGTGTGTGTGTGTGTGTGTGTGTGTGTGTGTGTGTGTGTGTGTGTGTGTATGTGTGTATGTGTGTGTGCACGCGTGCACGTTTGTATGTGTGTGTGTGCATGTGTGAATGAGTGTGTATGAGAGATAGAGAGCATATGTGTGTGAGAGAGACAGAGAGATAGAGAGCGAGAAAGAGAGGGATAAATGGCGGGGAGAGAGCAAAAATATCGGGTTTTATGGGAAAAGTTGAAAAGTGGAAAAAAATGGAGAAAGTAGCAAGTTAAGCAAAGTCTAAAGAAAGAGAGAAAAAGAAAGTAAAAAGAGAAAAAAGATAAGAGAAAGAGAAAAAAGGGGGGAAAGAGGAAACAGTAGAGAAGGTTTAACACACAAAGCATGAACTATGTTGAAAGAGAGAGAGAGAAGGAAAGAAGGAGAGACACGGACAAACAGAGAGACAGATACGGAGACAGAGAGAGAGAGAAAGAGAAAGAGAAAGAGAGAGAGGATAAGAGAAAAATGGGAGATAAACAGAAGTGCAAAGATGAACATAATGTTTGGACAGTGGAAATAGAAGGTAAAAAGGG
The DNA here is from genome assembly GCF_001194135.2 of Octopus bimaculoides. Taxonomy (NCBI): domain Eukaryota; kingdom Metazoa; phylum Mollusca; class Cephalopoda; order Octopoda; family Octopodidae; genus Octopus; species Octopus bimaculoides. Next base: position 49,473,258 of record NC_068988.1, read on the forward strand.
ACGAAGCTAGAAAGAAGAGAAAGTGAAACACAGAAGGCAAAAACTAAATGAGAAAGACAGAAGAAAACAAAACGAAATGTGAAAGAAAGAAAGAAAGAAAGCCCATTTAACTAAACCATACTTTAGAAATTTAACTGCATGATTTAATAAACAGCTGGTGGAAAAGTAGAAGAGGAACGGACAATTTTGATTAAACCATGGAAAGCATATTTGCCGGGTTTTTTCATTGGCTGGTTGATGTAATTACAGTAGATTCGGAAGAAGATGAAAAAGAAAAGAGAAAAAGAAGAAAATTAACCTTGAAAATGCCCCAACAATTAGGTGTAAATATGGCGGCCAGAGACGTTCGCTGTCTCTTTATTATAGATGAAGCTTGATTAGATTAACCAAGAAATCTGAATTAAGTTTTATCTTTAAAAAAGATATTAAAAATAATCTTGTGAAATATTATAAACCTATATTATATTAAATTAGGAATTTTGTTATTATTTGTCTCTGACTAATCATCGTTCTATTGTCTCTGACTTTTGATATTGCCTTCAATAAAGTTTCCACTTGGTTTTGAACAGGAAGTTTGTTTTGTGCGAATCTTTCGTTGCTGATTGGCTCATCTTCTTGTTTCATTTATTTTCTTTTTTTCTTCTTTTTTTTTTGGCATAATATGGCGAGTTAACCTTTCGCTTAGCTCATAAAGTTTAAGAAATTAAACAAACATATACCTACATATTTAGGAGCATACATATAACTATGTATTTATATATATATGAGCATTATATGTATATATAAGTACATATATAAATTGTGCGCATGTATACACACATACGCACGTATATATATATATATATATATATATATATATATATGTGTGTGTGTGTGTGTGTGTGTGTGTGTGTGTGTATATATGTATGTATGTATGTATACACACACATACTTACCTATATACATATATACATATATATGTATATATATATATATATATATATATATATATATATATATATATATATATATATATATATATATATATATATATTCACACACATACAAACATACATACATACATGCATATACATATGTATATATATATGCATGTATGTATGTATATATGGATATATATAGAGAGAGAGATAGAGAGATAGATTCATATACAAAGAGATACAGATATATCTATGTAGCATGTATGTATGTGTATACATGTAAATGTATGTTTTATATATAAAGTGTGTGTGTGTATATATGCGTGTGTGTACGTTTGTGTGCAAAATATACGCTCATATATTCATAGACGTACATACATACATGCATGGATGCATGCAGGCATACATACATACATACATACATACGTACATACATAACATACCATACATAATTTGACTTCTAAAAGATAAGAGCGAAATTTGAGGAATACTTTTAATAAAATTGAATTATTTTAACGACTGGAAGATAACAAATTCCTGTTTTGTTCATAGATATATTGTAGAAAATATTTGTTTAATTAGGTGTCAGAGGTTATAAATTCTGGAGCCTGCATGTCAAGGTTCAAACTCATTTAGATATCGAAATGTTAAATAAATTGAAGAATTTTAATTCACTTAATATGATGAATGCCATCTCAGTGCTATAATGATCGTTTGTTTGTAGAATATAGCGATGTGGTATACAGCGGTGGATTGGCGTGGCATGTAATGCTGGGTGGCGTGGGGAATGGTATGTCATGGCAAGCCGTGGCGGCGATGCACGTTGTGATGTATAGTATCCGTATAGAGTAATGTGGCGCGGTGCTATTGAAAGGGTTAGAGGTTCGGCGTTATGCGGTGTTGTGTGTTTCTCTGTTGTGTGATCTATGCTGTATTTGGATGGCGTGGTGCGGTTCGTTTTGGCGTGGTGCGTTTGCTGTGTGATCTATGTTGTATTCAGATGGTATGATGTCAGGGTGAGACGGATGTTGTCGTGTGTTCTTCTGATAGTGGTAGTGAAATATATGAAGCTGTGTGTTCTTTGGTGTGATATAATGCAGTGTGGAGCTCGTGTGGAGCACGCTTTGATTTTTGTATTGTGATTTAGAATGAAATGTGGTGTATTTTGTGAGGCTTGATACTGATGTAATGAGTGGCGCGCGCAGTATAAACACTTTGTGTCTCAAACAGCGGGGTAGTGTCTGATATAGCATCTGTGAATGTTTTCAGGGTAGAGACGTAAAATGACATGGAAATGACAGAAACTACTTCAATGTGGAAATTTTTTTTGAAATTCTGGTTGCGGTTTCAATCTGACCATTCTATATGGTTGCATTTTTTTCCATACTGGATATTTCTTACTGCCATGCAATCTCAGAATATTTTCGATATCTGGTCCCGCTACTTTGCCCTCCAACTAAAAGATTAACACATGTGTGTATATGTGTATGTATGCATGTATGCGCAGTTGTATGTAACTGTGTGTATGAGTATGTATATATATATATATATATGTGTGTGTGTGTGTGTGTGTGTGTGTGTGTGTGTGTATCTATATATCTATATATATATATATATTGTGTGTGTGTGTAAGCATATACGTGTATATATGCGTTGCGTGTGTCTATGTCTGTCAGTATGTATGCATGCATGTATGTATGTATGCAGGTGTCTACGTATGTTTGTGTATATGGGCGAATGGATGGATGGATGGATGGATGGATGGATGGACGGATGGACAGGCGGATGAGGGGATGGATTGATGGACTGATGGATGTTTATATTTCGATCGGTCACTGCTCAGTGCTAAAACATTTTTCAAAGGAGTTAATTTTTTTTGTTTTAGTAAGTTTTTTTTTTTCAGAACCATTTGCCATCTAAATATTAGAAAGGTCTTGTAAATTTTCATTGTCCCTGTTCATCCATAATAATTTTGGAATTATTATTTATTCTCCAAAAGTTCAAATCCCGCCAGACTTAAATTTCTTTAATTTGATTCATATTTTTAATCCTGTCACTCCCATAGAAATACCTATAAAACTAAAAATCTGATTAAGGAATCGAGTTTGCAGAGTGTACGTTAATGACACTATATTTATTTCTTCTTTATTTTTCTTTCCACGTTGTTATTTAACTTGTGGTTTACTTTCGCAACACAGCATACTTTTATTCTGTGATCCCATACAAGAATATTAGCTATGATGTCTTTAAATTGGTTGGGGTATTCATTAATGTATTGGTTTCAATATTCATTGATATTAGTTGTTTCAAAAGCGGCGAACTGGCGTAATTAATAGCACGCTGGACGAAATGCTTAGCGATATTTCGTCTGTCTTTACTTTCTGAGCTCAAATTCCGCCGAAGTCGAATTTGCTTTCCATCCTTTCGGAGTCTATAAAACAAGTAGCGGTTGGGTTCAATGTAATCGACTTTCCTCCTTCCCCAATATTGCTGGCCTTGTGCCGTAATCTGAAACCAATATTTGTTGTTTTTTTCTCACCCTGTTGCAAATTGCACTGGTTACCAAATAATATCTTATGAAAATGTAATATCTTGTGAACATTCTCCTGCAGTTGGCATTGATCTGGCAAATGTGTTCATTTTCCGTCTTACTTTCTGTCTTTTGTATGAAATGTACTTGGTGGACATTTCTTGCGTCTGCAGTACATAGAACAAATCTTCAAAGTGAGATGCTATAAACCTGTTGGCACTCCACATGGAAGACTTAGTGAATTTTATTATTTATTTTTGATTAAGCGAACTAACCTCAACTAAGGTCCTAAGAGTTTGTGTGTTTTGTTTCATTTACCTGTGTAGAACCTCTTCAGTGAAGTGGTCTCCATTTTTCTAGTATTTTGTTCTGATGTTATGCAGGATTTTCCAATGTTCCTTAGGCAGAGATGCATATTAGCTTTTCTTCTATAGCTCACGCAAAGCTCATTAGTTCAACTACCACCAAGGTCAGCTTCACTTTTCATCTTACTAGGTTCGATAAAAGAAAGTAGCAATGGGATAGACATAGTCTATTGATCCACGCATCTGAAAATTGCTGGCATCGTACCTAAATTAAAAATCATTATCTTTGTTGTTCTTTTTTGCTACTGTAGTTAAAGTACTGGTAGTGTTGTGAAATGGCAGAATGTCGAACAAAATATTTTGCAATATTATTTTAAGTGTTTTCTGCCGCTAAGTTCCGAGTTCAAGCTCTACCGAGGTCGACTTTGCCTTTCATCCTTTCGGGATCGATGACATAAGTACCAGTTACGTACTGGGGTTGATATAATCGACTAGCCCCCTTCCCCACACATTTTCCAGGCCCTGTGTCTAGAGTAGAAATAATTGTTTTATGTGTTTTTATATTCTCCGTCCAAATTCTTCCGAGAATGATAATATAAAAAACAATCAACTACTTGTGACTGACTTCTTTATCATTTATGACATTGTGCATATCTTAATGTGGTACAGTGGTAGAATTAGTTGTCGAGCAAAATTCGTTGTAGCGTTTAGTTCCGTCTCCTTTCGTTGAGTGTTAAATTCCTGCTGAGAAACGTAGAACCAGTCAAGTATTTGGGTTGATTTAATCGGCATTGACCAATCTACTCACCTCTAAACCCATACATTTCTAGCAAAGTTAAGTTAGCAAGCTATTTTGAATCCATAAAGTTATAGGTTTGCCTGCCGTTCACAGAAGTATGTACTGACGTTTGAACTCACGTCATATCTGACTTGACTCCTGACCCCAAATTCAACTTTAATGTCTGTAACAAAGCATGTATAATTTTACCAAAATTATATTCGTTATACACAAATTTTCAAACCAATCTTAGATCAAAGAATAAATAAATTAATAAATAATCATTTCATTTATGATTTTGTTACATATAGAAGGATGTTATTATTTATTGTTGTAGATGCCTTTGCTGTAGTTCTTTTAAGAATCGTAAAGGTTTTCTGAAAACATTTCACTCAAATGCTATGTAAATAAGGAACTTTCCGCTTGTACAAGAGGTACTTAAAGAGACAACAACTACCCTCTTAGATAAGGCTGATTCGCTCGAGTAACGCATACAACGTGTGTGTGTGTGTGTGTGTGTGTGCACTCACACTGCATGCTTGTATGAATGCATGTGTATTGCTATTCTCTAAATATCAACTTATCCATATAGAGTATATATATAGAGTATATATATATCCATATAGAGTATATATATATATCCATATAGAGTATATATATATTTACACAAATACGTAACTACGAGAAAACTAATTGATTTTTTTTGTTTTGTCTTTTTTATTTTACTTTTATTTTTTTTATTTAGTTATTTACGTTATGTAGTTCATTTTCTGTTTTTATTTTTTTAATTTTGTCTGACGGAGGGAGGCCCATACAGACACACGAACTTTGTAAGCTATGAGAGAGTGATCAGTTCGTTGCAATTGATTTTCAACTTAAATGTCGACAATTCGATACCTGGGAAGAAAATGTTGGCATGGAAAGGGCGTTCCAGATGGGTTTCAGTTTTATGGTAAAGGAAGGTGTGTAAACTATTTAACATTGTGTTTGAGAGAAGCTGTTTTTTTTTTAATGTTTGTTTGCTTACAAACTTTGTTATGTTTTCTTTACACATCCGATTATTCGAACACAAGCACACAGGCTCACACACATGCGGTCACACACAAACACAGAGACGCCCAGACATTACACACTACACAAGTATCAATACATTACACATATATCCACTTACAACCCTGCCAATTGAGGCGTTTTCTTTCTATTTTCAGCTCCAGAATCAATGATTGACACATTAACATGTTTCTAGCATCTGTGTTTTGGTTCCACTTTACTTTAAGCACTCTTCTCCCTTATTATTATTTTATTTGTTTGTTCACCATCTTGTGTCTCTAATTACGCTTCATCTTTCAACATTTAACTCTTCATAGTTATCATTTTATTCTTACGTCTGTTTGTGTTGTTGTTTTTTTATTCATGCTATGTACTGTTATTAGTTCTATTTGAAGGACAGCTATTTGGAGCTTAGGAATAAAATGCTTTGCGGTATTTGTTCCCGTCCGCTCATTACATTCTTAACTGAAATTCCACCGAGGTCGACTTTGCCTTTTATTTTTCCGGGGGTCAACGCCATAAAGTACCAATAAAATACTGGAGTAGAATAGCATTGATTAACCCATCTCGTAAAAATAGCTGGCATTGTACAACAATTATAAGAAACAATAATTATTACTATATGATGAGACAGAATCGGTAGAATATCGAACTACAGAGCCTCATGATATTCAACTATAGAGGATGTCAACTTAACTATTTCTATAAAATAAGCACTTTCTTCTATATGTATGACATTGTGACAAATTTAGAAATAATTAATATCTATTAGTCATGGTTTGATAAATAAAATATATTACTAAACATGGTGTAATCGTTACAGCGTTGGAAAGAAATTTCCATCGACATTTGTTCCAGTTCTTTGTGTTCTGAGTTCAAATTACACCGAGGTCAACTTTCCCTTTCATCCTTTTAAGATCAATAAGATTAAGTACTTGGGTCGATATAACCGACTAACCTCCAAACTTCAATCAAAATCGTTAGCTTTGTGCCTAAATAAGAAACCATTATTATTATTATTATTAAGGCGGCGACCTGGCAGAATCGTTAGCACGCGGGCCAAATGCTTAGCGATATTTCACCCGTCGCTGGTTAGAGTAGAACGGATTCTGCTTCTTCTTCTCCTTCTTATTATTATTATTTCGCTGAGGTCGACTTTGCCTTTCATCCTTTCGGGGTCAATTGAATAAGTACCAGTACTGGAGGAGCATTTTTCGTCACGGACAAGTGAATTTTGGAAGAGGGTCCTTGCAAGTCTACTTGATAGATGGAAGAGCATTGTAGAAAATGAAGGAGAGTATATTTTGGATTAAAAAAGAACTCTGCTTATTTTAATTTTGAAAAATAAAAGATGTATGAACAAACTGCATTATTTATGGGATGACACAATATTTTTCTCTAAAATTCCACTCCTATGCTCAACTTATATTTCGTTTTTCTTATTTCTACTTCTGCTTCAGTCTTAATATACTTGAGTTCTTTTGCGCCTATCTTCATTTACTATGGTGGGGGGAGGGGACTGTTGCTGAAGGTTGTTGTGCTCTAGGTGGTGGTGGTCATGTTGGTTGCTATGAGGTTGATAATAACTAAGAGGTTGATAATGACTGGTGATAGAATTGGTTTCAAATTTTAGCAGAAAGCCAACAATTTTGGTGGAGAGTTTAAGTCGACTTCATTAACTTCGGGGCTCAACTTGTACTTATTTTATCGATCTCGAAAGCTAAAGTGGATCTCCGTAGAATGTCAACTCAGAAGAAGGATGAAATGCTACTAAGCACTCGCCAACTTGCAGGTTGGTGATTGTACAGGTTTCAGATTTTGGCACCAAGGCCAGTAAGTTTGAGGGGAGGGGTTAAGTCGATTACAGCGATTCCAGTGCTCAACTGGTACTTATTTTATCAACTCCGATTGGATGAAAGGCAAAGTCGACCTCGGCGGAATTTGCACTCAGAACGTAAAGACAGACGAAATACCGCTAAGCATTTCGCTCGGCGTGCTTAACGATTCTGCCAGCTAGCCACCTCGTAGGGTGGCGATAATACTGATCATAATGAGCATGTTGATGGCAATGGTGTGATATTAGTGGCGAGGGAGGGTAGAATTAATGCTGGTGCTGGTTGTTATGCCAGTGGCAATGGTGATGGGGCTGGTGTTACTGCTAACAGCGTCAGTGATGCAATTGTCGTTGGGGAGATGATGGTGGCAATAGCATTGGCGATGGTGATGTTAAAGAAAGTAGTGGTGATATTGCGGTCGTGATTATTGTAATGGGGCAGGTATTGGTCGCGAAAGTGATGATGATGGTAGTTGTGAAATGTGAAGTTCTCCTGGTGGTTGTGGTATCAATGATGATGGCGATGATGATGATGATGATGATAATGATGACGGCGACGACGACGACGACGACGACGACGACGATGATGATGATGATGATGAGGAGGAGGAGGAGGAGGAGGAGGAGGAGGAGGAGGAGGAGGAGGATGTTAATGATAGAGATGATAATGATGTTGGAATTGCAGTGTTGGCGACGCTATGACGATATATATGTGATTCGTGTATGCTGAGATTTTCACGTGCGTATTTATATGTGTATATAATTGTGTGTGTGTGTGTGTGTGTGTGTGTGTGTGTGTGTGTGTGTGTGTGTGAGTAATTAAGAGGTACTGAGTGCATAAATGCACTTGCAATTTTGCTGTTGTTTTTGAAGTTGTTCAATGAAAGAGGTAGTGTTTAGTGGATAACTAGTGGTGGTGGTGGTGGTGGTGGTGGATTTGGTCGGCGTGGTGGTAGTTGTGGTGGTCGTGGTTAGTAGTAGCAGTAGTGCTGTTGTTGTTGTTGGTGGTGGTGGTCGTTGTTGTTGTTGTTGTTGGTGGTGGTGGTGATGGTGACTGCGGAGGCGGTAGTGGCAGTGATGATGATGAGGGTAGTGGCACAAGCAGCAGCAGTACCAGCAAGACCAGCAGGACAAGCAGCACCAGCAGTTCTGATAGTAGTAGTTGTAGTAGTAGTAGTAGTAGTAGTAGTAGTAGTAGTAGTAGTAGTAGTAGTATCAGCTGTAACAGCAGCAGCAGCAGCAGTCACAGGAAGTGTGTTTGTGACATTTGGTAGTTCAGTTATGCGAGTTAAGGTGACGGTGTGTGAGGAGGAGAGATTGAGAGACAAGCAGACAGACAGACATACAGACATACAGACAGACAGGCAGTGACAGAGAGGGAATATCTGGGGTTGTAGTAGGGGAAGCTGGACACGTGGCAGTTTAAGATGTGTACGCTGATAGGTCGTTTACCTGCTATCATTTACGAGACACGATCGAAACAGTTGAGTCACGACAGATCTTGTATGACACGGCGTCAGTCAGGTCCAGCGTTAGATGGCGCTGGCAAAGCAAGTGAAGGAGTTGTAGATGGCGGCGGAGTCTGTGATGGTATTTAATTGGTTGTGTGGTGTTGGAGGTGTGAGGAAAATTCTTCCGAAGTGCACCTCACATCCAATCCTTGAAGATGACAGTTCTGGTCTTACAGTATGTCATGTGCGTGTGTGTATGTTTCATTGTGTGTGTGTGTGTGTGTACGAATGTATGCATGAGTGCATATATGTACGTAAGTATTTATATATGTGTATGCATTTGTATGCGCATATAAATATAAACATAGCTCTCTCTCTCTATATATATATATATTCTTTTATTCTTTTATTCGTTTCAGTCATTTGGCTGCGACCATTCTGGAGTAGCGCCTTTTAGTCAAACAATTCAGCCCCAGGAATTATTTTTTCCGAACCGCGAAGTTACGAGGACAAACACAGACATACAAACATATACCTACATATATA
>NC_068988.1:49483154-49484102 GCF_001194135.2 Octopus bimaculoides
ATATTATTTATATTATTATATGATTGAATGCCACGCATGCTCTTCCAAGTTTACCTTAACAATTCTGATGCGCACTTTATATGATCTTTTCACTCTTTCGTTTTTCTCTCTTTCTCTCTCTTACTCTTTTACCTCCTCTTCTCCCACTATTCTATCCTATTACTCTATCACTCTCTCTCCGTCACTCCTCTTCCCTTACTCACGTGGCTCCCAGGTGACCATCGGCCATCTTCCTTTTTTCCCCTAACTTGTTTCTTTCTCTCCGTTGTAGCTGGAACAAGAAAGACGTGTTCTTGTCTGTCTCCTGTTCAAGCTTGATTTACGCGTTAGCCACCACAACTTCATTTAGGCTTAGCAGCACCTCCTGATTGTTTTCGCTGTCCTATTTGTGCTACGAATTTTGATCCTCCGCAAAATCACAAATTTTATTAAAGTTGCTTTGCGGGAGCTACTGTTTTATCGAAAGCGTATATTGTTATTAAATACTCGAAATACGAAAGTAGAAAAATAGCCAACAACTGATGAAGAGTGGTCCATTATGTTGCTTGTCTTGTTTTTGATTTGTGCCTTTCGTAGTTGGAAAAAATAGTTTATATACCATGTACTCGTATTTCGTACACGTTTCGTGCCACATATGTATATATATATATATATATATATATATTTCGTATGTGTATTTCGTGTGCAAGATTCTTGATGTGGATACGTGTGTTGAAAGAAATACAATTAAACCTTGGGAGAGGCATTATGCCGGTAATAAACACACGCACTGGTTCAGTCCTTTATTAATTTATATACATTTTTGTTAAATTATTTCATTGCACTCTTGCAATCCCTTCAGTAACTTGTCTCTCCACTTCCATTTATTTTGAATATATGATCTGGCGTTGTTTTGGCGTTGTATTGGCGTTATTTCGAAACTGTTTGGTATGAGCATGTGAGTGTGTG
>NC_068988.1:49485838-49486072 GCF_001194135.2 Octopus bimaculoides
CCTGACCTGGTGGGGCAGAATCTAGTTAGGTCGTGGTGATCTAAGTATTCATTATTATAAACGAGCTTTAGGAGGAGGCCTAGTTCCCTCGTGTTCACTTCACGGAAGGTTACTTCATTTTCCGAAATAATTTCAACACATCTCTCAACGGCAAAGTCAATGTCAATGGATGGATAGAGAGATGCTACATCCATACTGCCTATAATACAATCTGTCAGGTCATGGGAGCAGTTA
>NC_068988.1:49488610-49489550 GCF_001194135.2 Octopus bimaculoides
GCAATAATATAAATAATATATATCCATATGCATTTGAACATACATATATGTACATACCTACCTATATATGTATATATGCATGCTTATTTGTGTACAGGACTTTACAAAAAACGTGAAAAAAATGAAAAACGAGAACATAAAAAACAAAAACATGGAATACGAACTTTTTTTCGAACAACGAAAGAAACAAATAGAGAAACGAGACAGGCAGCATAAAGAACTATCCCTTTATCAGTTGTCTCCTGTTTTATCTACTCCGCGTTTCGAAATTTGGGACAAGACGCGACTTCATTAAAACAGTCGCTCCCGCAAAGCAAATTAAATAAATATAAATTGGGATTTGTGGAGGGTTAAATTGGTAAAAAAAGACAGGACAGTAAGAACAAAACAGTAAAAACAAACTGTAATAGATGTTAAGCCATAACGAGGTGAAGGGGTGAACGCTGGAGAAAAGAGCTTTGACAAGAGACAGGCAAAAGTATGTCTTGTCTCTTGTTAAGCAAGAGGAAAAAAGAAAGATAACCGCTAGTTACGTGTAAGCAACGAAAGAGACAAGGAGGAAGAGTGAGTGAGAGAGAGGGAGAGAGAAAGAGAACGGTGAAGGGAGAGGAGAAGAAAAACAAAAAGCAAGAAGAATAATAGGGGGAGAATAGAAATATTTGTAGAATGGGCATAAAATTATCAAGATATAACTTACTTAGAAATGGATGCATGGCGTTCGATCACATAATAATAATATAAATAATATATATATGCATATATACATACTTATATGTACTTGGAAATATGTACTCACGCGCCAGCATATGCCTTACGAACGAATACTACTGAGATATTTGTTTTAGATCGAATTACACTGCTTTCAGAGTTACGATCAGCCATTGACATTCACTGAATCAGTGGTGTCCCATATTCACTCAACCATATATACATATATATA
>NC_068988.1:49489838-49493280 GCF_001194135.2 Octopus bimaculoides
TACCTGGTTTCCACAGCGTATGAGTGGTAAGTGAACGAGATCACATTTCATTGGATAAGACTCCAGCCCGTAGCAAGCCTACTATTTTATAGTTAAACGGATTAATATGAAATGAAGAGTTTTTTTTGTTTTTTTTTCCATTTTCTCCTCAACACAACTGACCACCCGGTCAGCGAACCGAAACCACGATTTTTCGATCGTAAGTGCAACGCCCTAAACACTAGGCCACGCATTCTCTATCTCTCTCTCTCTCTCTCTCTCTCTCTCTCTCTCTCTCTCTCTCTCTCTCTCTCTCTCTCTCTCTCTCTCTCTCTCTCTATCTCTCTCTCTCTCTCTCTCTCTCTCGCACACACACGCACACAAACACACAGTGCACACACACGTACATACGTATAGCTAGATAGATAGATAGATAAATAAATAAATAGATAGACAGATAGATAGATAGATAGATAGATAGATAGATAGATAGATAGATATCCACATCTACACGCACACAAAACGGGCTTCGACATGTTGTTCTACAATATTAGTTACAAGTCAAGTCGTTGATCTGGCAGAAGCGTTAGCACACCGGGTGAAATGCATAGTTGTATTTTATCTCTCTGTACGTTCTGAGTTCAAATTCCGCCGAGGTTGACTTTTTCTTTCGGTGACGAAAAATTAAGTACCAGATGCGTACTGGAGTCGATCTAATCGACTAGCCCCCTCCCTAAAAATTTCGGTCCTTTTGCCTGGAGTAGAAAAGAATATTAGTTTCAAATTTTGGCACAAGGTGAGCAATTTCAAGGAAGAGGAATAGTCGATTACAATGACCGTGGTGTTCGACTGGTATTTATTTTATCGATCCCCGAAAGGATTAAAAACAAAGTCGAACTGGATAAGGAGGAAACGCTGCTAAGCATTTTGTCCGGCGTGCTAACGTTTCTGCCATCTCGCTGCCTAATTTTGTTCCATAATATTACTGATAAAATTGTTTTTATTCTTGGGAAGGGTAACAACATTTAAAATAAGCGACATGGGGGAAGAGAGGAGGAAAGAAGAATAGAGCGTGAAAAATATAAGAAGAGAAAAGAGGCTGGAAATAAAGGCAAGGAGGATGGATGGAAGGAACGAAGAAAGAAAGAAAGAAAGTAAGAAAGAAAGAAAGAAAGTAAGAAAGAAAGAAAGAAGAAAAGAAAGAAAGAAAGAAAGAAAAAAAAAAGAAAGAAAGAAAGAAAGAAAGAAAGAAAGAAGAAAATATGGAAAGAGAAAATGATAGAGATATGAATGTGGAGTCGGGTTGGCAGAATCAGAAGAGCATCACACAAAATGCTCACGGCTCTGTATTCTGTGTTAGAATCCTATAGAGGTCAACTTTGACTTTCATTCTTCCGGGTTGGATAAAATAAAGGTTCTAGGCTAGGTGAGGGACGTGGTGGTTTAATATTTTCATAAAGTATCCTAGACGTAAATGGTATTATGGTAGAAAAAAATGGATAGAAGGAAATGAAGAAAAAAAATTAAGCGAAATTTGAAAAAAGTAATGCAGCATTGAAAAGAAAAGAGGTAAACGGAAGACAACTGAATATTACACGAGAAAGAGAAAGAAAATATAGGAGATTGTTAAAAAAAACAAAACAAAAAAAACGTCATATGAATAGAAGAAAAAAGGAAATGAAGAGAGTTAGGGTGACACATAGATAGGCTGACAGAGGAAAAATGAGTAAGCGCTGAATTGATGAAGTTAATTCTTTAAAAATGAAATACAAAAAATAAAAGCAGTGACGAGGCGAGTAATACTATATAAATAAGGATGGAGAGAAGGAAAGAAGAGGAAACGTCAATGTAAAAGAAGGGTGTGAGGAGAAAGAAAGAGGGGATCGATGGAGGGAGGGATGGAATTAAATGCAGGGCGGAGTGAAAAAGAATAGAGAGTAAATTGTAAAAAGGAAAATGAAAAAATGACAAAAAGAAAAGAAGGGACGGAAAGAAAGAAAGTAGGAAAAGAAAAGCAAATAGTCAGGGAAATTATGAAAATTGGGAAAAGAATAAACGAGAGACTAGCATTAGCAACGAAGAAAGAAAGAAGGAAATAAAAAAAAATTAAAATAACTGGAAAAGAGAAGAGAGGAAGTGTTTGCGCAAAAGAGAGAGACGGGAGGGAAAGAATGAGAAAGAAAGAAACAAGGTAAAAAAAAATGGATAAACGAATGATATTTAAAGCGGAGTGAGAAGAAATAAAGTTGATTAAAACAAAGAAAAAAAGACTGATAAAAAAGAAAAGAAAGAAAGAAAAAGAATGAACGACAGAGTAGTCAGCAAGGACAAGTTTTTAAATCAGAAAGAGAAGAAAAGAAAAACAAAGGGCGTAACAAAGGGCAACGAAGAAAGACAGCTAGAGAGAGAGAGAGAGAGAGAGACAGACAGAGACAGAGACAGAGAGCGAAATACATACATACATACATACATACATACATACATACATACATACATACATACATAGACGAATGGAAAAATGAAGAAATAGAAAAATATATAGTGAGAAAGATGAAGATGGCGTAAAAAGATAAACAAAATTAACAAAACAAAATCATAAGGAATGGAAAAAATAAAAAAATAAAAACATAAAAAGGCGTGTAAAGTGTTAGAGGAAAATACGTTTACGAAGGCCGAGAGAACGAAGTAAAAAATTAAAACTGGCAAATATATTTTAAAGACAGTGTTAAAATAACATTTTTTTAATGACAAAAAAAATGTCGGAAAGTGTATAAAGAGAAAATCTCAGAGCTACAGAGAAACTGCAGCTTCATCACTTCTATGTTTTCCTTTATACCGATAAGAAATTGGAATTTATTGTTTTATGGATTCACATATATATATAATGATATAAGCATGTATAAGTTCTTAGTAATGTTTGCATAGTTGGTTTTCTGCTGCTGGTAGTCTCTCCTAAGGGTCTATAGCATATTTTGAGGAGAAAGAATTATACGTACATACATACATACAAATATATATATGTATGCATATATACATGTATACACACACACACACACACACACACACGAGCACAAGCACATACACATAGGCACAGGCGTAGCTGTGTTTTAAGAATAACATCTTTTCGAGTTCGGTCCTACTGCCTGGCAACTTAGGCAAGTATCTTATATTATACCGCAGACCGACCAAAGCCCTGTGAGCGGATTTGGTAGACGGAAACTGAAAGAAGCTGGTCGTATAGATACATACATACCTACATACATACAAACATACGTACATACATATATATTAAAAGTCAGGGTACAATATATGTGTGTGTGCATGTGCTTGTCTTTGTATCTCTGTCCCTCACCATCGGTTGATAACTGGTGCGATATGTTCACTTCCCCGTAACTTAGCCGTGCAGCAAAGCGACCGATAGAATAAGTACAAGGCTTAAAATGATAAGTCCCAGGGTCTATCC
>NC_068988.1:49493984-49495140 GCF_001194135.2 Octopus bimaculoides
AAACGCTTGTTTATTTTTGTTTTTTGATTTATTATTAGTGTTGCTTAATGTTTTGCTAAAATTACTGTTTCTTTTCAGATATCATCAATAGAAGGTAAATTAAAATTCATTAAAATAACAGATCTATCGAACTTTCAAAGAGGTCAAATTGTTGGTGTTCGTATGGCAGGCGCTAGCGTAACGAAAACAGCCGAAATGTTTTGTGTATCAAGCAGTACTGTCTCAAAAGTAATGACAACCTTTGATAAAGAGAGAAAAACCTCCTCGTCGAAACAAAACTCCGGAAGAAAACCAAAACATTCATTTAGGGACCGTCAGACTCTTACGTGAATTGTTAGAAAGGATTACAAAAGTACAGCTCCCAAAATTACTGCAGAGCTTAATGACCACATCGTGAACCCAGTTTCCCCAAAATTGTTCACCGGGAGCTGCACGAAGCCGGATTTCACGGGTAGGCTGTAATAAGAAAACCACTACTTTCAAAATCAAACATTGCGAAGCGTTAAGAGTGGTGTAAAAACCTACAGAATTGGTCCCTAGAGCAGTGGAAGAATGTTATTTTCTCACACGAGTCATCCTTTACCTTATTTCCGACCACCGGCCGAGTATATGTGTGGAGACAGCCAAAAGAAGCATTTGATCCAGACTGCCTTCTGCCAACTATGAGGATCTTTGATGATCCGGAGGGTTATATCTTGGAAATCCACCGGCCCAATGGCTTCCCTTCAATGGCAGAATTAATAGTCAAGACTTTTTCAGTATTTTATCTAATCAAATTCATCCTATGATTGCAGAACTATTTTTGGAGGGAAACGCAATCTTTCAGGATGATAATGCTCCAATTCACATTGCTAAAGTTGTTACTGAATCGCACGAGGAATATTTTAGTGCAGTTGAACATATTATCTGGCCACTACAGTCCCAAGATCTCAATATTATTGAACATTTATGGTGCATTTTAGAAAAACAAGTAAGGATTCGATATCCTCCACGATCATCACTACAAGAACTCGAGACTGTTTTAGCTGAAGAACGGACAAAAATTCCTTGGAAAGCAAGTCAAACTTTGTACGAGGCCATGCCTGGTAGAATTCAAGCTGTAATTACAACCAAGGGCGGTCTTACTCTATATTAAAATAAATTTCTTTGAAATTTT
>NC_068988.1:49495272-49501594 GCF_001194135.2 Octopus bimaculoides
TATATATATATGAGCGAAGCATTTCACACTCTTACGGACTCAGGTCAGTTGAAAATGAGTTTCTGCCGGGGTGTTGGAACATCTCATTCCCCTTTGATGTGAAGGTTAGTCAAAGACCACGAAAAATGTGAGAGTGTTTATGTCACATGACAACAGAATCACTTAAAACAATTACCAACAGCATGTTGCATAATACCAAGCCACTCTCAGTTTCGATGTCGGTCGGCTGGTGTATAATTTAATATATGTTTACTAATAGTGCCACGACAAAGTAAAAATATGCAATGAATCTTCATATACCACCAAAAACTTTCGATGGAGGCAGTGTATATTATATTTGTATACGTGTAGAATATTCTCGTTTTATTCATGTAGGTTTATTTGCAAATAACGTTCCAGCCTCATGAGATCACTGGTTTCATTTTACAGCATACTAAATCTTATTCTTGACCAAGAATTTAAAGCTATATATGAAACTATAACGACTCAGCGCATATTACAATGGATATCCACACTAGCTAATAAATACTATGTAAAGATTTTTATAGAAGTATGTGTAAGTTGATAAGTGCAAGCTCTGGCTAGCTTTACTCTGTGGTTTTATCACCACAGAAACAACTTCAGACCAAAATAGTATAAAAACAGAATCGTCAATGATCAATGAGTTCAAATTCTTTGATATGATATCGAACACACAACTGTAAATACACTAACATCTTTTAAATTAACATTGCTATTAAATACATTAAAAATTTCTCAAAATATTTTCTTTCGAAGTAAAATTTATTAGATAATGTTACTAAAAGACTATCGCAAATATTTTCGTTGATATAATCCTTGAAGCCAAAAAATAGTCCAAAAAAGAAATTAAGTATTAGGTTAGGTGAACATGCCTGCATATTACGATGAAGCCACACAGAGAATTCCGCATCGAATCTCGCAAAAACTGAAACAGGATTGAATGACAAGAATTCCTTCAGAAAATCAATAACATTAGGAAGGCAACCAAGCTCCAGTAGACTATCTTGACTAGGAAGGCGTCCGGCCTCCCTGTAGCTGAATACCCTACGAATTCTTATAGGCATGAATAATATTTATACAAATAAGCACATGCCAAACAGTGTGGTTTCATCAAAGATTTGGCTAAGATCCAAAAGCAAGAATTAACAGATCAAGTCTGTATCAGTATTTGATCGTTCAATAGCGCACATATTCGTGCATTTATTAGCCTATATATATTACAAGATACACAATGTAAGTAATTTACTACATGAAATATCGGATTACACAGAGATGATGGGCTAGCCATATAAGAACAAGCAAACGGGATTACTCGAGGCTCAATGAGAAATGTCGACGGTCACTAGACTTCTATGAGTGGATTTTCACTGTCGCGAAACTAAAAGCAGTTATATGTTAATTTATATCTCATTATGCGTGTGTGTATATTAAGGTGTAAATGTGAATTTATGTGTGCGTCTATACACACACACCCATACAAACAAAAACACACATATATATTTATATATGTATAAACATATACAAATGCGAACGCATTTACTCCTTTCAGGTTTCATTCATTGGACTGCAGCCATGCTAGGGTACTGATATATTCAAACATATGCACGCACTTACGCACGCACACACACACACACACACACACACACACACACACACGCACACATGTATATATATATATATATATATATATATATATATATGCATCTATGTTATTTATACACACACTCACGCGCATATATATATATATGTATGTGTATATATATATATATATGTATGTATATACACACATATATATATATATCATATACATACATGCATACATAGTTAACATGTGTGCACGGAAGAGATGTGTGCCTATGAATATCGATGAACGCCCTGAATTTCATGAATATATGCATATATAATATAAGCATATGGGTTTACGGTGTGTATGAATCATGAAGTTTGTGTGCATGATGCGTATATATATAGAGAGAGGTGAGCGGTGTGTGGCGAAAACAACCTTTTTATATTTAAGCATCAGATCTTCACTTACCGTGACAGAGGCTGATAGTGGGTGAGCAAAAATGGTGATGTATAGATGAGTATGTGATAACTGACATACTTAACATGTCATCGCAGACAGCCTAGATGCTTAAATAGAAGGGATGAGGAAGAAAACGGGAGTTTAAGAAGAGGATAGAATTGATCGAGAGACAAGGAGAGATAGAGAAAGAGTGGGGGAGGTCTTATGTTATTTTGTTGTTTTAATTTTACGGTTCTTATCACGGTAATGTTCATCTTCATACGCCAAAAAAATTTTCTAATATTAAACATGAAGAAAATATTACATTATCTTGCATGCTTAGCCGATAGCAGTGCTGATGGTGGCAGCGGTAGCGGCAGCAGCAGTAGTGGCAGTAGTAGTGGCAGTGAGTGTGTGTGTATCATATATCTCTGGTAGTAGTAGTAGTAGTAGTAGTTGCAGCAGCAGCAGTAGCAGAAGCAGTAGTAGTAGTGATGGTGTTGGCGATAGAAAGTGGTAGAGGAAGGAGAGGTATAAGACGGAGAGGAAGAGGAGATATAGGAGTAGAAAAAAAAAAGCAATGAGGAGAAGAGAGAGGAGAAGGGAGGCTACGCAGTGACATAATTTCCAAAGTAATTGACAAAATACCTTGTGGTTAACAAATCACAGATCAGTGGCGGTCCTGTAGTCTTATAGTGCAAAGGTACCCGCAGCTCAGCGTTAATTCACCACGTTCATAACACACAGCTAGTCAACCGAACGTGCAATCGCGATTCACATATCCACGTTACCAGCCACGCCATGCCGCAGTCTTGCTGAGGGCGATATTCTGGCATGCAATAAGGAGTCGCATGTTGTAGCGTGAATATGGTCTGAATATTATTCATTATTCATTAAGTAAGGGTCACAATAAAGGTAACTTATGTGAACTCAGAGTGCAACAGTTATTGGTTTTCTTCACGTATTACTAATGATATGCATGCATCCCAGCATACAGACTGCCGTAAGGGAGGTTATAGATGATAGCCTTAGAGTGTGCCTGTATGTGTGTATGTGAGTGTGTGCGTGTGTGTGTGTGCGTATGTGTATGTTGTGTGTGTGCAAGTGTGCGTGTGTAAGTGTGCCTGTGAATGTATGTGTACCTCTGTGTGTGTGTGTGTTTATGTGTGTGTGTGTGTGTGTGTGTGTGTGTGCCTATGAGTGTGAGTGTGTGTGTATCATTTATCTCTTATTTGTTTCTGCCATTAGACTACGGCCATGCTGAGGCATCACCAGGAAGAATTTTGACCCAGTTAATTAACCCAAGTATCATTTTTTTTTCTAAAACCTGACACTTATTCTATTGGTATCTTTGCGAGACCACTGAATCACAGGGATGTAATCACACCAACACCGGTTGTCAAACAGCGAAGGGGGATAAACCCAAAGTTAAGCACACACATATATACACATGTGTGAGTATAAGTATATACATATATACAAGTGTGTGTGTGTGTGTGCGCGCAATGTAAAAGATGGCAGTAATTTAGAATTCTTGCAAATAAAAGATTCCCAAACTTAATGCACACATGAATAAGATTGGAGAGATTGGTATAATGAAGAGATTAAAATTATCAATAAATGATCCGATAGGGACGGCCACCTCAGAATTTTGTTTAAGATATTGTTTATGGAAGGAGATATGTGGTATAATCACGTAGATGTGTTGAATGGTCGGGAGAATTAAGGTGGAGGATGCCAAATATCTATGGAATTCGAGCTATGATTCTAATGGTGTCGATCAGTTGTTCTCAACCGGAGTTCATATATCCAGCAGTCCACGCAAACAAAATAGTAAATTTGTGATCTACAGTAGTATTTTAGAGTACATTATTTACATTATTTACATTTGACGGATATTTGTCCTCATCTTGTTTGTTGTTAACACAGTTTTTCGGCTGATATACCCTCCAGCCTTCATCAGGTGTCTTGGGGGAAATTTCGAACCTGGGTTCTCATTCCTAAGGTATTTTTCGATGTTATTATTATTATTATTATTATTATTATTATTATTATTATTATTATTATTATTATTATTATTATTCATATCCCCGTGAGCATATGGCGTAGTGCTTATGAGCACGGGCTACTAACCTCAAGATTCCGAGTTCGATTCCAGGCAGTGACCTGTATAATAAGGGTATCAGCACTAGTGTAGTTAAACATTTTTCAACGTTCCAAATAACATTACTCTTCGAAACGCAATTACCACAGACTTCTAAATAAGAATAATAAAATTCCATACACCCTTTATTTTGCCCAAGCGAAAGCTGAAACCGCATTCTAATCTACCGTAATTAAAAATGAATTTGAATATCAATTTAAATATAAGATTAACAGCCAATTTGTTAAAACAGTTTACCAATATACACACTTTTTAAAATCAAAGCAAAAGCGCTGGCATGTCGCCATAGTGTTATGTTTGAGAGACCAACATTAATAATAAAAACCTTGTCAGTTGTGTACATCAGAACCTAATATTTATTTACTCAAACTTCCAGCTCTACTCTTTCACCACAACTTTCTTTCACTCTTACTTCCTGTTTTTGTTGTGCCTGTAATTCAAAGGGTCAGCCTTGTCACACTGTGTCACGCTGAATATCCCCGAGAACTACGTTAATGGTACACGTGCCTGTGGAGTGCTCAGCCACTTGCACGTTAATTTCACGAGCAGGCTGTTCCGTTGATCGGATCAGCTGGAACCCTCGACGTCGTAAGCGACGGAGTACCAACAACCTGTCATTAGACAGCAGATATCTTGGCACACCTCTCTGCAGGTTTTCATTAAGCAAATCGTCCCAGTATTATTTTTTAATATTTGGTACGTGCTCTGTTTGTCTAAATTATCAAATCAGTACATCTCTTTGTTTTATAAGCAATAAGTTTTACCCGCGCGGAAAACATTTTTAACATGAAGTACATTTTGAGAAGCAAATATTTTTACTCACTATAATAAACAACCCAAATAGCAACAGCTCGTTTAGAACCCGCTTCCTTTCTTCAATATTGATATATCAAAGAAACTGCAAGATTATAACTATATAACTCAAAATTTTGAATTTCATTCACTTCCACATTCTAATAACCTCATTTAATTCTTAATTGTCTAATCGTAGACAATTATATTCGTTTCATTATCGAACTTGCAATTTGTTATATACTTTTAAACAGATCGCTAAATTTAAGATTCGTTAGGGTTTCCTAACAAGAGATAACTTCATCATAAGTTGTTTTCCGTCCTCTTTGGAGAGACAAGTCTGTATTTTATGTTTTGTTTACTTGATTCTAATGTGTCTTATGTTTTGTTTACTTGATTCTAATGCATTCTAATTTTAAAATATAATTTATATTTTAATTTGCATTGCAATGAATTCTCTTTTACACTGTTTCTCTTAATTAGACATTATACGTTTTCTTAGTTATAAATATAATTAGATAATTCCAATGATTTAATGCATATAAAATTATCTTCACTAACAATTGTAAATTACATGTATACATATTGTTTTGACACATGTCTGGCAATCCTAAGTGTATAGAAATTTATATTTATATGATCGTATATCTAAGTAGTTCTCTAAGCATTTGCTTCAATTTTGAGTTAATACACACATGTTCGCATGCACAAAGGTGTTTCTAAAGGCAAATAATGAAATCTTCATATACATACATATAGACCTCTCTCTCTCTCTCTCTCTCACTTTATATATATCTATATTTTATCTCTCTTTATCTCTTTATCTCTCTCTATCTCTTTACCTCTCTTTTTCTCCTCTCTTTTTCTCCTCTCTCTCTCTCTCTATCTCCCTCTCTCTCTCTCTCTGTATATGGGTGTCTGAGTGTATGTGTTTTTATGTATATATGCATATATACATACACACTCATGTACTGAGATCTTCAGATAATGTTATTCTTTACAAATTTCATCTACAAAAGAATGTATATGCGTATATTATAGATAGATAGATAGATGTGTGTATCTGCATGTATATATATATATATATATATATATATATGATAGATTGCTGGCCATTAAACCTTTATAAATTTTCTCTCACTGTTTATATCTGTATTCCTTTCTGTTGAAGAGCGTAGGCTCGAAACGTAAAAGACTTTCTCACTTCCCGAGCGTTAAGCTAATACATATGTTTGTTGCTTACACACCCGTCTTCATCTTTTGGTTTTTTTTTTTCTAAACTCTCACTATATATACACACACACACACACACGCACACACACACACACACACACACACAC
>NC_068988.1:49502119-49503245 GCF_001194135.2 Octopus bimaculoides
ATATATATATATATATATATATATATATGTGTGTGTGTGTGTGTGTGTGTGTGTGTGTGTGTGTGTGTGTGTGTGTGTGTGTTTATATGTATGTATGTATGTATGTACGTATGTATGTATGTATGTAGAGATATATCTATTTAGATGTCGGAAATAATGTTTTCTCATTCACTCTTCATATATCAGAATATCCTCATCCTTTTTTATAATTTTACAACCCCAAGATTTTATTACTTGAAAATCACAAAACTCAATTCCATAAAATCCATCTGATTAGGCTTTGCCTAATATATATTTATGTATTTATGCAATCGCTTCTAATTTGAATAAATTAGCAGTTCTGTAAATCATATATTCATCAATTATCCTTCATTAGTTTTATGCTTCCATTAATATCTCAAGATCATCTGCCACTAGATTTAATAGTTTTGTACATATCCTTCATCCCAAAAGATATCGCCTCCATTTACTATTACTTGAATTATAATAGATTTAACATAGTGAAATAGTTTCTTCATTTACCAAAGTATATCATCTACCATAAAATACCTGTTGTTTTACCATGATAAAGTTATTGGAATATTTTATTGGATAAATAATATCAACAGCAATTTTTTAAAATTCTTATTATTTTCCATTCCTTTTTCGTGCTTTTCTTCTTTATGTCAATTAATAACCAAGCTTGTTTTGTTAATTACTTGGTTGGTTATTGCTCCTGTTATTTGGAATATTGTTAGACCTTTACAGTTCTTGGATCTAGTTCAAGACGGGGGCGCCAGTATTTTCTTAACGAAACACTTTGAAACTTGGGACACTAGTAGAATGTGTCATATAAAACATCTTTTTCTCTTAGTCTTCTTAAGAAAAATTATTATATTGCAACTTATTTCATGTTGAAGTTGTCGTATTTCTGTAATTTCAACCAATGACTGACGCCCATTCAGCCGATTACAGTAAGTGCTGACTACGTAAACAAACGATTCTCAAACGAATCTGGCGGTGATAAAATTATTATTTCCTTGTCAAAAAATGGCTGAAGCATATTGACAGTAGCTAATAAACCTTTCTATTATAGGCACAAGGCCTGGTTTTTGAGGGAAGGGTTAGGGTTAGGGTTAGGGTTAGG
>NC_068988.1:49503354-49505845 GCF_001194135.2 Octopus bimaculoides
TAGGGTAAATGTTGTACACATACAGTTCAGGCAGATGTTAACGAAATTATATTAAAAATAAAACGAAGGAAAACGAACACACGTGTGTTGCCTCTCTGCAAAATGTCAGAAGTAATGGAGATTAAATACGCTTTACACCGCTTAAACTGCCAAAGGAACCACTTAAACTGCCAAAGGAATAACTGTAAACAGCTGAATACTTGTCAGTGATTGGTTGAAATTATCGAAATAAGACATTTTTTTACATGAAATAACTTCGAATACAAAACTTTTTTCTGTTCTATAACACAAAATAGATAAGTATACGAAGTTTGAAAGTCTTTCGGTACCAAAAACACTACATAAAACATAAATGAAAACTGGTGCCCCCATTTTGAATTAGATCCCAGTTCTTTTCCAGTTAGGTAATAAGTAATATGTGGAGATGCAATGGCCCAGTGGTTAGGGCAGCGGAGTCGCGGTCATAGGATCGCGGTTTCGATTCCTGGACAGGGTGTTGTGAGTGTTTATTGAGTGAAAACACCTAAAGCTACACGAGGCTCCAGCAGGGGATGGTGGTGAACCCTGCTCTACTCTTTCACCACAACTTTCTCTCACTCTTTCTTCCTGTTTCTGTTGTACCTGTATTTCAAAGGGCCAGCCTTGTCATACTGTATCACGCTGAATATCCCCGAGAACTACGTTAAGGGTACACGTGTCTGTGGAGTGCTCAGCCACTTGCACGTTAATTTCACGAGCAGGCTGTTCCGTTGATCGGATCAACTGGAACCCTCGACGTCGTAAGCGACGGAGTGCTAACAATAATAAGTAATATAGACGATTTGTGATTGATAGTTGTCCCGGTGATCTCGGAGAACGCCTTGGACCTGAAAAAGAAAAACGGAAAAACCATTTCCGCTGAGTTTTCAACCTAGATACGAGATAGAGTATTCATAAATACTAGCCTTATTACAGGGGTAACTGATGTTTAGGATAGTCTCTGTAGCACCGGAATTATAGTCAGCCGAGCCCCTCTGTTATGTGCGCTGAGCCACGAAACCGTATTCTATGAACTCGTACAATATTCTAGCATGACTGACTAATGAAATAATGATGAACAGCTGTTGTAGCGCCTCGGATAGTTGAGGTAGTCAAACAAATTCATTGTATCAGCTCACTGCTTTCTATCTATCAGAGAAAAACACATCGTACGTTTTACACAAAATTCATTCCGTTAATGTATGTGTTTGCGTATGAATTTCTGACAGTGTGCAGGCATGCGAGTGCTTGTATGTGTTTGTACATTAGTGTGTATATATATATATATATATATATGCGTGTGCATGCGTGTGCATGCGTGTGCATGCGTGTGTGTGTGTGCCCGCGCGTGTATATATATATATATATATAATATAAAATATATATATATGATATAAATAATATATATATATAATATAAATTATATATATGCATATATACATATGTATATGTACATACTTACATATATACGTATATACATATGCATATGTGGGCACAGGACGTCAAAACGTAAACAACATAAAATACGAAAACATGAAAATCGAAATACGAATACATGGCATATGAACTTTGTTTTTTGCGAACAACGAAACAAATGAAAAACAAGACAAACAACACAAAGAATGACCCTTCATCAGCTGTCGGCTGTTTTTCTAATCCGTATTTGGAGCAATTCACTAGATACGCCTTCGATAAAACAAAGCAAATTAAATAGAATTTGGGATTTTGTGGAGGGTCAAAATGGGTAACAAAAACAGGACAATGAAAACAAACAGGAAGGCCTGCTAAGCCTAAACGAGGTGAGGTAGCGAACGCGGAGGAGTAATTTTGGCAGGAGACAGGCAAGAATGCGTCTGATCCCTCCAGCTTAGTCAGAACGAAAGAAAGAAAGTTGGCCGATGGTCACGTGGGTGCAACGAGAGAGCAAAGGGGGAAGAGTGAGGGAGATTGACAGACAGAGAACGACGAAGGGGAGAGGAAGAGAATGAGAGAAAGGATAAGAGAAAAAAACTAGAGGGGGAGGAAGGAGATATATATATTTTTTATATGTTTGTATGTATGTATGTATGTATGTATGTATGCATGTATATGTGAAATTATTATGAACACAGTAGTTTGCAATGTTTCACCAAAAAAAGAGAATTGCGAATGTCACTAAATGCAACTAGGGTGTTAGAAAACACCTTGATTGTTAGAAATAAGAGCTAAAACGCTCTAATGCTGTAGTTAACGCACATGAATTAAAACATATACACTAACAGGGACCATTATCGTCCGAAAGGTGGCGATCGAGAATTCTTAATACTAACGCGTCAGTTATGGCAATTTCCGTCGCCTCATCAGTTAAGCCAGCTTGGCTTCGAATCTTTCCGGACTCGCTTCGCCATTAGTATTTATGTTTTCGTATTTATGTTTGTCTGTGTGTGTGTGTGTGTATATATATATATATATATATATATATATATATATATAT
>NC_068988.1:49507995-49512619 GCF_001194135.2 Octopus bimaculoides
ATATATATATATATATATATATATATATATATATATATATATAAGTGTGTGTGCGTTCATGCATGCAAGGAATTCGGTTGATAACAGTATCGCTAAATGTCTATGAGAGCCCATATTTCATATCAACCAATAGATTAAGGTATTTTATACAGAGTTTGATAATTCACCGGGAAATATTCGGTTCAGTAACTAAAATCAACAAAATTAAAGATTACAGGGAAATCGTTTCATATTCAGCTGGTGCTAATGGAATCATATACTGGAATATACATATATTCCAGTATATATATATACATTTCATATATGTATGTATGAAATGTATATATATGTACAAATGTATGAATGTGTATATGTATAGGTACACACACACAAAACACACACACGCAAACACACACACATATATATCTATGCATGCATACATGACAACATATATGTATGCAAATGTGTGTATATACAGGATGCGATAGGTAAATTGTCGCATTTTCATACTTTTAATGTTGTGCATGCGCATTGTTTGCTTTTGATTTTGTCGACTACACAGTATAGTAGGGTCAGATGGGCACTGTCTGTGTGGAAACCAGCACCATGACGCAATTCACTCTGCCAGAAATTTGGAAGCGACATGCTGTATTGCTTGGCATTCGCGCCGGAAGCTCCAATACGAACATTTCAGAGTGTTTAGGTGCCAATCTGAGGACAGTGCTGAGGATTCAAAAAGAGTTGGATGAGTCTAATTAATGGTGATTATATAAAGGTACAGCAACTCGGAATACACTTTGATCGTTCTGATAAGAAAAGAACTCCTTAATTTGCTGGTGAGATCCAGGCCATGATTGTCAACGATCCCTCCACGTCAATCAGGTGCATCTGCCAGGATCAGATGGTGAACACACAGAACGTGTACCCAAAACATGTATGAGAGTGATAAAAATCAAACGTGCAGTCAACATATAGGTGCTTGGAGTGATCAAATTGGCTATCAGATAATTTCTGTGACCACACCACGCCTAACATCTGGCCACCTAACTCCCCAGACTACCACCCCCTTGAATATTATGTGTGGGGCGCAGTTGTGCGAGAGATCAACAACACTCCTTGTAACACCAAAGATGAACTGAAGGCAAGGATTGTGGCAGCATTCACCAATTTAAACAAGGAAACCGTCCAGAAGAGTTGCAGGAGACTCCAAAATCTTCTGGGGGGCCGTGGTTGAAGCCAAAGCGATTTCATTGAATAAATTGACTCTTTATGTGATGTGTTATTTTCATTTTTGTACAATTTAGAGGACAATTTATTCACCACACCCAGTACATGTGTATATGCTTATGTGTTTGTGTATGTATGTATGTGTGTGTGTGTGTGTGTGTGTGTGTGTGTGTGTGTGTGTGTGTGTGTGTGAACATTAGCATATATGTATTTATATCTATTGTGTGATTTTTAGATAGACTGACAGGCAGACAGACGGACAGATAGATAGATAGACAGATAGACAGACAGACATACAGATAGACAGACAGACATACAGATAGATAGATAGATAGATAGATAGATAGATAGATAGATAAATTCCTCGTCAGTGTTGAACACAACTGACTTTGAGTGTAAGGGTATCGCATAGACATAAGTATCTTAACTTCATTCTCAGGCTGATCAGCCTGATACAATGTGTATCAAACTTTTGGAAAGCAAGCACAATGAATCTGATAAGAGTTTGTTGGGCTTTTTTTCTGTTTTTTGTTTTGTTTTTGTTTCGCACTCTCCGTACCACGATTTCACAGATAAGACGCCCTAGAAAAGGATGTTTTCTCAAAAAGACAGGTAGTGAAAGCGATCTGAAGGATTGTGCGGTTGCAAGGTGAATTTCCTACATATTCAGCTATACTTTACCTGTACATGCATTTGATGGCCATCTCCTCTTTGATGAACTGATCTCTTGTATACGTAATTGATTTTTCCTAGCGTGATGTCTCAAACTACCTTTGAGTCTTGAGAGTCATTTGAAGAGCAGATCACATATACAGTAGTAATGTCTCGTTTGAGCATTGGCTCCATTTTCCGTGTGTAATATGAGCATTCAAGTGCCGCTTCAGGTTTTTGGTGGGTTTTGTTTTGTTTTGTTTTGTTTTTCTTTTGCATTGAAAGTGGCCATCCACAATGAAATACTAATCTGGAAAGAAATCTTAATGCCTTATCCAAACAGGCCCGCTGTTGCGATCTCATACCAGCGTATACTTCATGCATAAAGAGTATTTAAAGAAGGAAGTAGAAACACAACTCTATTTATATCAATCCTGTTTTTAAGAAAATTTTCTTTTGATTTCGGCCTACTTTTACTCTGACAAGCTCAAAATTTTTCACACCATTCCAAATCGTAGATCTCCACGCTTTCCCATTTTCTGCAAGTGGTGATTCAAGAGTTTTGTAACTTAAGGCATTTCAAATTTGATTTTAAAACATCTTTGTATCTGCGAATATTTATATTTATATTTAGTTGAACCTGATATTTGAGACGCCGCTTATACAGACTATGAAGTGAAACGATTCGAACTCAGACCCTTGGGAAACATTACTGATGGCTGACACTGGGTTTCATTGTCCATCACAAACAAGTTGGGTTCTTTTCACCGAGAAATAATTTATCTGGTGTAGTAATTAACCACGGATTCCAATACTGGACAACTTTTACAGTGGGATGTAGTCGTGGATTTCTTTACTGAAATCAAAGTATGTAACATCAGAGTTCGCGCCCTCTTTCTTGCAAACAATGTTACAAGAATCAGCTGTATTTTTTATGAAATATATACTTTACCTCACACTGAATATAGAAACTATGATTAACCCGTTAACATTCAGATTTCTTTGTCAAATGTATTGCATTTGAATTAACCACTCAATATCCAGACGCTTCAAGATTTCAGTGGTGCGTTTGTATATTTTTAGAATGACATTGCTGGGAAAGTGTGAAAGGCTGAATGTGGTCAGTTTTTACACATAACAAAGGTAGAATATTTGGGCCGGATATTGTCGGATTAAATGTTAAAGAGTTAAACAATAGGACTGTCCGTAACTTAACTGGAAGATGAGATTAACTACTTACAACATGTGGTAGACACCGGAGACCTCGCTTAGGTCCTCCTAGAAGCTGACATAATTTTGGAAAACTACTTATGTAAAGCAAATATTATCAGCTCTCAGTAATCACATATATATTATGGGTTAATAATTACCTACGTGGATTATTTTATTAGGGTCACGTACACACTGTATTTGAAATTAAATTTGTCATTACGATTAGAAAGTTGTTTAAATAAACTTATATTCAAATATGCTTTTAAAATAGATCGTTTGGTTAATACACGAGGGAATCAGAAAACAAACAGGAGAAAAGATTAGATAGATTAGTTTAGGATCTAGCTAAATCCACGTAAGTTTTAGATTACTTCCTCGTAGCTGCTGAGAAAATATAGTGATAACGCTTATGGAAAATGTAAACGATATCAGTAATGAACTCCAGGCATTACACACTAGTCTATCTTCAGTGTGAGGCTAAATATGAAACATTTTAATGAAAATTTGATGTTTAAAAGCGCGTTCTGTTCGTTGGAGGCTGCCTCATAATGGCAGAGAGAGAGAGAGAGAGAGAGAGAGAGAGAGAGAGAGAGAGACAGACAGACAGACAGACAGACAGACCGACAGACAGACAGACAGACAGACAGACAGACAGACAGACAGACCGAGGCAGAGACAGAGAGACAGAGACAGACAGAGACACACAAAGACATACATACAGACAGCGACATACATACATACATACATACAGACAGGCAAGCAGGCAGGCAGACGGAGACAGATAGATAGACCGACAGACAGATAGTCAGTCAGTCAGGCAAGTAGGCAGAGAGAGAGAGAGGGAGAGAGAGAGAGAGAGAGAGAGAGAGAGAGAGAGAGACCGACAAACAGAGGCAGTGTGCGGTGCTCAAGGGGAGAGAATTACTTCTTTTTTCTCTTGCTTTATGTTGAGAAATTCTTATCGGAGGGTGAAAAAAAAATGAAGAGAGTCAAGAGCATACGTGTTTTCTCATACGATTCTTTTATTATTGATATTTTAAGATTTACTTTGAAGACAAAGATAATAAAGATGGAGGAATAATGATGATAATGATGGTGACAACGACGATGACGATGATGATGATGATGTCGATGGTGGTAAGTGGTGGTTGTTTCTCATTTTGACTGCTGCCATGCTGGAGCACCAGTTGATTAACATCATCATCATCATCGTCATTATTATTATCATTTATTATTATTATTGTTCAGTAGTTTTATTTTTATAACGTGCTTTCACTTCACTACCGAGCGCAGCTCTGTGCGCCTTGGGTATGTGCTGTGGTTTGCTGTGGTGCTCTTATGTTTACTGTATTGAAAGTGTTTTGCGTAGAATGTGTGCAGTACCCAGTAGTGCAATTTTCTGTATTTTATATATATTTGTAAGTCCTGGTGTTTTTGTTATGTATTTGTCTGAATATTTTTTTATTATACCTAAGGCACCTACTATGATAGGAATTGTTTCTGTTTTTAGATTCCACATTCGAGTTATCTCTATTTCCAGGTCTTTGTATTTTGA
>NC_068988.1:49514903-49516547 GCF_001194135.2 Octopus bimaculoides
TATTTGTTTCCAGAATTTCTCTAGTTCTTCTGCTGTTGGTGCTGAAGTAATGTCTATTTTATTTTTACCCAGTTCTTGGTAGAGTTTTTTGGGGTTGGATTTGAACTGTTTGTTTTGTTCAAAGAAACGTTGGCGCTTCTCATACCGGCGGATCCTTTGTGCTTTGGCAAGGATGTCTTGCTTTAGTTTTTCTTTTGCCTCAGGTAAGTCTTTTTCTGTAATGCTGTATTTGTACAGTATTTTTGTTTTCTTCTTGTTACTTAGTAGTGTTGATTGTTTACTAATTTCGTTGAGAATCGATAAATCTTTTCTCTTTTTTTTAATTTTGTTCTGGATGTTATTTATCCACAAAGTCTGTTTGGGTGGTAGAACTCCATTATTATTATTATTATTATTATTATTATTATTATTATCGTGTTTTATTATTATTATTATTATTATTATTATTATTATTATTATTATCATTATTATTATTATTATTATTATTATTATTATTATTATTATCATTATTATTACGACAATGATAATGACGGTGATGTTGTCGTTATTGATCTTTATGACCATGAAGATATTGTGTCTTTTAGTGAAGTTAGAGAGATAGGATAATTATGAAGACGGTTATGATGTTGTTGTAGAAGGTGGCAGCATTACTGTTAAATGTCGACTGTGATATCGTCATAATATTAGAGATAATTAATCCATTCATACATATGTGTGTGTATGTATAGTTGTATGTATCTGTATGTTACTCGTTTACTCGTTTACTTGTTTCAGTCTTTTGACTGCGGCCATGCTGGAGCACCGCCTTTAGTCGAACAAATCGACCCCGGGACTTATTCTTTGTAAGCCTAGTACTTATTCTATCGGTTTCATTTGCCGAACCGCTAAGTGACGGGGACATAAATACACCAGCATCGGTTGTTAAGCAATGCTAGGGGGGACAAGCACAGACACACAAACACACACATACATATATATATATATATATATATATATATATGTACATATATACGACGGGCTTCTTTCAGTTTCCGTCTACCAAATCCACTCACAAGGCTTTGGTCGGCCCGAGGCTACAGTAGAAGACACTTGCCCAAGATGCCACGCAGTGGGACTGAGCCCGGAACCATGTGGTTGGTAAGCAAGCTACTTACCACACAGCCACTCCTACGCCTATCATTTGAATGGAGATAACAAAAATAATGTCACATTTTAAACCCAAGAAAAGACTGTGTGCATGTATGTGTGTGTACGTATATATGTATGTATGTATGTATGTATGTATTTATATATGTATGTATGTATTTTTTTAGATTCAAGATTGAATATGGTACTTATGCGTAGGCACCAGAATATCGTATGGTATAGTATTATACAAAAACCATTCCAAAAGGATACGTGATCAAAAAATCAAAATAAGCAACACGGATTTCAAAGATGATTGCAGTACGCACGTTTCATGCTACTCCATTTATTTAAGTAATGCGAGCATTACATTAAATGCAATATGAAGAGCAATCTTCAGCTGCACGAAAATGCAGAAAATTACAGTAGAATAGACATATTATAATTGTGGCAACATTTCAAATCCAAGTGGGAGAAAGAATACATAAAAATCCAAGTGGGAGGAAGAATACATGAATC
>NC_068988.1:49516710-49517334 GCF_001194135.2 Octopus bimaculoides
TTTAACCAATATTTTCACAATAAGAGGTATGTTAATAAAATAAATAAAATGAGATGTAATTATTTTATACAAAAATCATGAAATAATGTCAGTATTGAATTCAGGGGCTATGTATGTATGTATGTAGGTATGTATGTATGTATGTATGTATGTATGTATGTATGTATGTATGTATGTATTTATATATGTATGTATGTATGTATGTAGGTAGGTAGGTAGGTAGGTAGGTAGGTAGGTAGGTAGGTAGGTAGGTAGGTAGGTATTGTCTCTTGCAGGCATTAATATCCATATGAAGTTTCATCAGCGATGGTGGAACCAAGCGTAAGGTGTTTCTTAGAGAAGTGAATTTGGAAAGACGTCATACACGGTCATATATGTATGTATACATGTATGTATATACGTATGTGTAAACATATGTATGTACGTGTGTATGTATGTATGTCATTATTCAGTTTATTTCATTTCTTGCCAATAGAGAAAGAACCTGTTTCTAACCTCGATTCAAGGCACCTTCATTG
Organism: Octopus bimaculoides; assembly: GCF_001194135.2. Taxonomy (NCBI): domain Eukaryota; kingdom Metazoa; phylum Mollusca; class Cephalopoda; order Octopoda; family Octopodidae; genus Octopus; species Octopus bimaculoides. Next base: position 49,517,229 of record NC_068988.1, read on the forward strand.
GAATTTCAACAACATCAACAGGGTATTTTTGTATGTATGTACGTATGCATGCATCTGTGTATCTTTGTATGTATCTGTGTACTAATATATATATATATATATATAT
>NC_068988.1:49517578-49521732 GCF_001194135.2 Octopus bimaculoides
ATATATATATATATATACGCATATATGTGTGGCCTGTGCATGACTTTAGACTGCATCTCATTGTGGAGCTATGACTTGGGAGTTCCAGAGTTTTGAAGATTGTGGAACCAAATCTTAGCCACTAATGTTTCCAGATCTACTCCATCCTGGAGTAGTAGCACCTGTTAGGGTGCCAGCTATGGTTTAATTAGTACGCGAACCAAGGGGAGTGAAGACACCCCAGTTCTTGTCAGAACTTCCCTCTAGGAGAAGACAAACTCGTATAAAAAACCTTGAGCAACTGGTTTCTGGTCGTCTCAATCTCTGCCGCGGCTATAGTTTTATAAGTGATTGGGCTAAAAAGTCAGTTCAGTGCTGTGAAACATTTCACCTACGCAATACAGATTCATGCACAAGTAATTTTTTAGTAACCCTTCTTGACTTCCATGTAATGTGTGTTTGTATGTATATATGTATGTATGTATATATGTATGTATGTATGTATGTATGTGTGTATGTATGTATGTATGTATGTATGTTTGTGTGTATGTATGTATGCATGCAAGCGTGCATGTATATATGTATGTACGCATCTATCTATTTATGCTTTGTCAGCCCCTGTACATCGTTGTGTTCTTCTTCTAATTACGCATTCAAGCATGCATACATATACACATACGCATGTTCACACAAAATTTTATATATATATATATATCTGCATTATGAATGCTCGCGCGTGCGAGCGTGTGTAAGCGTGTGGGCGTTTTTGCTTGTCTGTATGCCTGTATTTGTGTGGAGTTATGAAGGCATAGGTGTTCTTTGTGAGCGCGCATGTGTCCCGGTATGTTTATAGATATACCAATCTGGAAACGAGACGTAAGCACATTAATAAACTGAATAGTATTGTTAGAAAATACCCATTCTTGCTTAAATATTTTACCGTTTGCTAAGACTAAACAAGGTCCAAAATTTCTAAAGATTAATTCTAAAGGTTAATTCTTTGTCAACATGAGACTGGATGACATTCGGAACAATTCTTAGAGTCAGCAACTGAAAAGTTAAGAATAGATTTGACAACATGGCTAACACTGTTGTGTGTGGAATCTGTCCATTATCCTGAAATTAAAATAATGGAATTTTCATGTAATTTCCCCGTTCGCACAACACATTCGCGTACTATAATCTCATATACATAGACATGAACTTTCTTTGTTTTAGCTCAGCCAGCGAAGTTCTCAATACATCTACTTTAATTTAAAGCACTTAAAGCCTGAACAGAAATAATTGCTCAGCACATTTTGTTTTAATTAGAAACTATAGCGTAAGGGTTTCATTTCAAATTATACGTAAATGAAATATAGAACAATGCATTCGGATATATGTGTGTGACTATATCTGTGTGTATATATATATATATGTGTGTGTGTGTGTGTGTGTGTGTGTGTGTATGTGTGTGTGTGTGCATATGTGTGTGTATGCATGCATATATGTATGTATGGAGGTTTGCACACAGTTATCAGTACATGCATACGATATTTTTAGGTCAACATTCAATTACATTGTTTCTTTTGTTTACGCAACGAAGTTGTTTGAGAAAGAAAGACAATGGTTCTAGTTTCAAGGTGATGTCTTCCAACACGTCGCTGTTGAATGTGTACAAATGCATTAGCATACATTACCATACATTTCCATACTTTTGCTCTGACCAAAAACATATGGCACAGGAACGAACACAAATTGAAAGAATAATCAATTGCTGATTATACACCTTAAATTTTCAAGTGATATAAAATTGTACTAAATGAGAGGCGCAGAGAGCTAATAATGCCAACCAACCTCTCCGAAGCATCGTCAGTTCGTACTCGCTTAACGCCCTGCTTTTTCTTCTTAGGTATGTCTCACACACTCTTCGTTCTTTCTGTAAGCGTATTGGGTTACATGAGATTTGCACTGGTAACATACAATTCCGTACAGTTTGTTACATGTTCGGTTCGTTGGCGAATAAAGTAGTACGCCATCATTCTAGTCTAACGAGGAGTGTTACTAAAAAGTCAGTACAACAAAACCACATCAACCAAAACATCGAATGAACCAGCCAGAGTCAACAACTAACCAGCATTTATATTCAAGGACGGGGAAGCACGTGAGTTGGTGACCGAGCTTGCAGTAAAATCAGAGAGAGTGCTGGATTACTGTTGCTAGTTTGAACAGCCATCCAGGAGATAGAAAATTCGACATTCAAACATCCACTGTCTCTCAGATGATATATGAATGCCTAATGTCCAACAAATGAGCGAATGGTCTGACTGTCATATAAATACCTGAAACAGCAGAAGACTGAGGCATGCAACCTTGGTAGAAATATCGATGTTGTACCCTGCAGGCGGTTTCTTAACTCTACCGAGTACCCGGCAGCTCCTTCATCCAAATATCCTGATTCCTACATGTGTCTTTACCATGTCTTACCGCTGGAAGTTGATAAATCGGGATGCGAAAATGTGGATAAAATTGCACTGGCCTACAAATTTAAAAGTAACTTAAGCGCTTATGATGAATTTGATCCTAACTAGCGTAAGCTTCTTTGCACCACAAAAAATTGGTAGACCTTTCGTAGCGGTCTGGCATCACGCTTGTCAGCAGCAATGGCGCACCAGCACTTACGTAGTTTCCCCACTTGGGAGAACATACAGAAAATGTATCAAATACTGAAGCACTCGCAATTCATTACTCCCTGCAGAGAAGGGTCGCTCATAACAAAAATTAAGTTATGGGTCCTTGATCAACAATGCATCAATGAATTATTTCTAAACAGCTAGTCTCATGCAAATAAACATTCCAGATAGTGAGGAATATTATTAAGTAGATGATAGTCTTCCTGATACGAGAAAACCTTTACCTAAGTCAATCAAATTTTCTTACTGATACAGGTTCACGCATGACACAAAGGTCGCAGGTCACACCAAGCTGTTTTTGTTCTCCAATCACGGTTACATTAGTTCCATTAAACCTAACATTTTTACCTCACTCACCCAACTTTCAACCAATTTGCCGGAGGTGGACATTTCCCTATCCACCTCTATTTGCCTTTCGGAGCCGTGAGCCCCTGACGACTTGTCCGGACTTATCTATGCTCCTGCCATCGCTTTCTATTCGGTTAGGTTGAGACTACTTCCACTTACTTGGTCTCTGAAATACAGCAACTTCATCCGCTCACACCGAACAGCTCTCGTGAACCTTAGCTCAAAATGGATGCCCCTACCGAGTGCTATCTTCCAGAGCAGTAGCTCGAGAGTCAATACGTATAGAAGAGACCTCTGTGGATACTTCTGACGAAGCTTACGAAATGTCAAGGTTGCAAGAGGTACTCATGTCATCACACATGGTTGTTCAACAATCTCCCATGATGTGTCTATAACCTTCATGTTTTTAAAGAACCAGACTTGCTGATTGTTGAACATTATGCCGAGTACCATTCAATATGCATACATTTCTGAAATTCTTTCTTTGAATCAGTGGTCATGTTTTAAACCGTGGTGTATCTCGATTTCTTCCACATCTCAAAAACAGTTTTCTCAAAATCCAGAACACGTCTTTGTCAACATAGAGTATATTACCGATTACGTTGATGTCGTTGCGAAGTGGAATAATAATAAAAAAGATCTTGGTGAGTTGCGATAAGCGTATTAAAAGAAAGCATAAGCATACACAAAGGCATATATATATTCATAAATAAATACACACATACTTATGTTTTATATTTACATACATATTCATACAGATATAAGCATATATGCAAGCATGCGCAGATATACGAGTAGAAATACTGACAACTGCACATATAAATGCTACTTTCGGTTATAAAACGGTGAACGAACATTGTTCACTTATCTTATGCACCGGAGAGAATGAAACACATTATGACGTCAGACAACCAAGCAACGACAGTTTCCTTGACTACAAACAATCACAATCACAACACAAACAATCAGAGATACGAGTATATGTCAATGTGTGTGTGTGTGTGTGTGTGTGTGTGTGTGTGTGTGTGGTGTATATATATATATATATATATACAATGTATGTATGTATATATATTATACTCATATATATACCTATGCATACCTGTACATACATATATGTATATGTAAGTACGCACACACATATATGTATATATA
>NC_068988.1:49521962-49523266 GCF_001194135.2 Octopus bimaculoides
TATACATATATACATATATGTGTGTGCGTACTTACATATACATATATGTATGTACAGGTATGCATAGGTATATATATGAGTATAATATATATACATACATACATTGTATATATATATATATACACCACACACACACACACACACACACACACACACACACACACACACCATTGACATATATACACACCTATACATACATTATATATATATATATATATATATACATATCTATACACACCTATACATACATTATATATATATATACATATGTATGTATGTATGTATGTATGTATGTATACATAAAGTTTTCAGCAAATGTCTTTTCCTTATTTCTTTCTGTCGTTTTTCGTTTTTCGTTAATAAATGATCTTTGTTAACTTACGCGTGTAAACATTGGCTTTAGTAGAATAGTTTCAAAAACACTACGAACTTCGAATCAAAAAATAAATGATGAATATGAGCGATAAGAAATTGATAAATACATTTTTTATTTGTGTTTTGGCTTCTTTTGTTTAGTTGTTAGTCTCATTTTTTATTCTTTTATTTCTTTGAACATTTTCCGATAAAATCATGACTTTATGGTGTTGTCTCAGATTTTAGTTGCCAAGGAAGAAATCACGCAATGTAATGAAGTTTCGCATTCGCTGTGTCTTCTGTTTTCCTTTTGCAAACTCATACCCTCTGCTGTGATTACCATTTCATTCCGGTCTTTACACCGTTTTCTAAAATCCCCAGATACAATGCGGCGATTATTTGCACAATTTAAAATCTATTCTTCTTATTTCTTTGTTGCTGAAAAAAAAAAATACAATAGGTGGATAGCTTCACGGATCTTAGAAGAAGAAGCCTAAAGAAAACATTTTCGTAACGATTCAGGAGTTGTCATTGGGTTAAGAAGTTCACGCCACAAACATGTAGTCCTAGGAGAATGTCTTCTCCACGGGTTTAAGCCAATAACTTGTGAGTGGAATCCGGTAGACGTAAGTTATATACATATATATAAGTATATATATATATATACGCTGATGAGTTGCAGATATTTGCATTTTGCATTTTGCATTGTGCAAGTGTTGACAATAAAATCATGATACGTAGATAATCGTTTCATTTTGTATATTTTCTTTTGTCTTGCTCGTTCTTGCATTCTAGCGTTTTTGCTGAAATTTTTCTTGAGAACACACTCTTCGTGGTAAGGCGATTTGACATCTATCTTTAGCATATTAGGAATACACTTTAGTGGTCATTCCTCTTATTAATTGTAATATATATATATATATATATATATATATATATATATATATATA
>NC_068988.1:49523402-49538073 GCF_001194135.2 Octopus bimaculoides
GAGGGAATGTGTGTGTGTGTGTGTGCGTGCGTGCGTGCGTGCGTGCGTGCGTGCGTGTGTGTGTGTGCGCGTGCTTATACCTATGCATATGTATATAGAGATTTTCTGCAGCTGCCGTCACACATCTGGTTATTCGAATTGCAGGTTGTCGATCGTCAGTCTTGGGGATTTTGTGAGCATATGCTTGCATGTCTTTGTCTCTGTTAGTAGTTGCGTTTACCGATATAAAATTGTGTGTCGAGTCGTGTCCCTTCATGTCAAGGTATAACTTAGTAATTCGATGATCTAAATTGAACTTATTCGGTGAACTAAATTGAACTAAATCGGTGAACTAAATTGAAACAACTAAATAAGTAGTGAGCTTGTTATGGACCTACTGAAACCCTCGAAGACAATTAAATTGAAAATAATATAAAAAAGAAAGAGCAACACAAAAATATTATGTTTATTGATTCTGTACCGATTTATGTGTTTGTTTGTAGAAAAGAAGAGTTATTAAAATAACTGTGTTTGTTGCCAGTGATCTAACTATACAAATGACATTCCAAGTGAAACCATTCCATGTTTCCGACAAACTGTATTTAAGAATATATTATCCAATGTTTCATTACTTTTTAAGATGGCTGATTGTAGACAGTGAGGGATATTTGATTGCTATTTATAGGATGTAGTAACACTGCATAGATTTTCTTACTTGTGTCACAAATGTTTGTTCCTACGCAAACGAAATTGACACGTGACCACCAATATAAATGGAAGTGGAGCCAATAACTACAGTACAGCAATCAATGCTTACTGAAATCTCACTGTGTTTGTTTAATATTGTCTGTGTCGACTTTTTCTTGAAATACTATTGTTATAACATCAGAACTGATTGATAACAGACTGAGGAATAAAAACATGAAAGAAATCTAACTGTTCAGGCTTTGCCGGAAGTTGTTCTTACAAGTTAAAAATGTTACATCAACTGGAAATCATACAGAATCTGAGACTTATGAGAGCGAAAGGGTGAAAGGGTGAGAGATTGAGACAAGGAATAAGAAGAAAGAGAAGTTAAGAAACAGATATGGTGAGAGATGCCGATGAGGATTGAGAGATGTAAAGGGAGTACAAGGATTAGTGAGTGAGTGAGTGAGTAAGAAAGAGAGAGAGAGAGGGTTTGTTTTCGAGGTTTTCTTCTTTTAGAACAACCAGAGATCTCCTGATCAAAGACTGCTTTAACATAATTCAAACACGAAGCTGTAAACTACGAAAACAGTCAGTTGTTTAACATCTAAAGGGGAAGGAAACGCTAAGTACTCGAGACAACTGATACCTCTGGTTCTAAATTTCTTATTTTCTTCTTTTTCTTTTACAATATTGCATCAGAAGAAAATTCTATTTTAACTTCACGGACATAACTGCACTTAAAAGACTGTCTGGAAGGAACGAGCAGTAAATTTGTACAATTTAATCCAAAGGCTGAATTTTCGGTGCTAAGGAAAAGAATATATAGCAATATTTAAATCCAGTTTGAGTGAATCGCTTCAATTCAGTTTATTATGCTTCCTAGGATATTGATTAAAAGAGAGTCAAACAGATAGGCAGACAGGCCATGAAACAGGTCAGTAGAAAGAAAGGCAACGAGGTCGAAAACAGAAAATTGTAACGCATTGCTTCGCTAAATTCGACATCAAACACGATTTTATATCTACCAAAGTCTTCATTAATACGTTTATCCCAGGACAGTACCAATTCACATTTTTTCTTTTTTTTTTTAAATTTTGGTTAGGTCTGAAAAAAAAGAGACATTGACAGAGGCTCTCCGTGTGAGACTGATGTCCTTAAAGTTCCGTAAAAACATGTTGAAAACTGCAGGAAAGCGTGTGAAGTACAGACAGCTGATTTTCTAGGAAGGACTGTATATTTGTTAGTGCAATTGTTGATTTGAGCTAGACACACTTTGTGCTTGATTCCTGAACACCATTTTACGTTGCCTTGGCCTATACAGCTGAAATAAATACCAGCTGTGTGCTGGGGTGCTTCCCTCTCCCTCTCTAAGCTCCCCACTCTCTCACGCTTTCGCTCTCTTTCTCTCTCTTTTTCTCTCTCACTTTCTCTCTCTTAGCTATCGGTCTTTTTGCTCTCTCTCTCTCTCTTTCTCTCTCTCTCTCTTTCTCTCTTTCACTCACTCACTCACTCTCTCGTACTCACACAAACACATATTCTAAATGTGTCACGCTTAATCAAAAGTTGATTGGCTCGAGAAAATATTTATTTGCTCGCGGCTATAGGTGCACTCAATACATACTTATTGAAAGCATAGCAGATACATGCACCTGCAGTACAACAAAGAATAGTAGGCACAAACACACACACACATACCTATATATTCTTTTATATGTTTCAGTCATTTGACTGCGGCCATGCTGGATCGATATTTATAGATAGATAGATAGATAGATAGATAGATAGATAGATAGATAGATAGATAGATAGATGGATAGATAGATAGATAGATAGATAGATAGATAGATAGATAGATAGATAGATAGATAGATATACTAAGCTAGAAGGAGACACTAAAAGTAAGAGTATCACGTTCATATTTTCTATTCATTATTATTATTGTTATTTTCGCGTCGACCCGGCAGAATCATTTGCGCGTCGAGAAAAACGCTTAGCAGGATTTCTTCCGACTCGAAGTCCCGAGTTGAAATTACTCCGTAGTCGATTTTGTCTTTCATTCTTTCGGGTCGATAAATTAAGTGCGCGTCAAAGACCAGTTGAGACGATGCAATCGACTCAACCTCTTCTCTTTTTGCGCCAAAATTTGAAACTGTTATTATAAATGATATTAGATTTAATAGCAAGCAGGGCATTTCGTTTGTCTTTTGCCTATTTATACTGGTCTGTTTAAACTTTGAAGAGCACTTGTAACAAAGTTTTTGTTGTTGTTTTTTTCCTTTACTTTTCAACTTTACAAGATTCTAACTTCAAAAACTTAGGAAAACAACCAAATGCAGGTACATAAATAATCTGAGTAGAGAAGTTATAGGTTTTGTTGTAGTTGACCATAAATGTATTGTTTTTCACTAATTTGAAATGAGATGTTTATATCAGCCGGACACCTGTCATCCTCAAAAGTCAATAATTTTTGTTTTCTGTTTTAAGATCTTAAGACTTTTCTCCACATTTGTTCGGAAAGTTCCACAGAAACATTCTACCAATATCACCTGTTTTGAAACCTGCGAATATTCTCAATGTCAGAAATATTTATTAGATTTACCCAAAACAGTCTTTCATACAGATGACATTGTATATTGTTTTAGTAACAATATTATACCGTGTAAAAACTAAATAACTTGATGACGTTTTCGAGCAGTCGCTGATCCTACGTACACTGTCTTTCACAGATACGAGGCATAATCTTCATTTTCAGACTCATTTTGAGGTCTAAAGACTTGATAATCACATTTTCTTCGATAAGTATTTTATTGCTATCTCTTGTAATTATTAGAGCGTTGCCTACACGTTCGTCAGATCGTGGCTTCGATTCCCGGACTGGGTGGTAAATTTTGGGCTTATGCAAAACCCCTCATTTCACGGTGATCTAGTCTACGAGTTGTAAACGAGTAGCTCAGTGATGGATTGCCGTCCGGTTCAAATGTGATGCGATCTTGATCACTTATACGGTGGAAACCGGGTAACCCACCCTACGAGTTCTTGGATACGAAAGAGTAATGCCCATTTGTTGCTTTTTGAAGTGCAGAAGCGCAGCTTTCAATATGTAGCATGTGGGTCCTGAGCCCTAGAGAGATTGTGTCCCCTATCAGTGCTAGCAGACTTTCTAAATTTCTAAAGAACACCCTCATACATAAAATTCCGGTTCTCTTCTACCTTCTTCTGAAGGAATTGTGTGACAGAAATATATTATTTCTTGAGTAGTTCTCAAAGCCATCCTTGCATCACAATTGATTAATTAATGTATCGGCCTAAGCTGCTTCCGCTGCTGCTGCTGCTGCTGCTGATGGTGGTGGTGGTGGTGGTGGTGGTGGTGGTGGTTGGGGTGGTGGTTGTGGTGGTGATAACGATGATGAACCCAGTGCTCAACTGGTAATTATTTCATCGACCCCGAAGGGAAGAATGGAAAAGTCGACCTCGGTGGCATTTGAACTCAGAACGTATGGACGGACGGACGAAGTGCCGCTAAACATTTTTCCCGCTTTCCTAACGATTCTGCCAGCTCACTACCTTAATGCCCGCCTTAATCTAAAATTCATTCGCTAGTGAACCGCAGATACGTCATTCGGTGCAAATTTGTTTCCTCTAACCAAAATATTTGTTTACAATGTGTGTAATAAATATAATTATTAATTGCTTCTTAATTATAGGTAACTAACATAATCTCTATACAGTAGCTAAGACACATTAACTTCTTTCCTATGCTTGTTGCAATCACAGTATACGGGGAATGCAGACGGCAAATTATCCACTGTATATATTTCTCCTCGTAAGACAATAGCGGAGAATGATTTAAGGTTGTTTCTTGCCTGTTATTTCTAGTGGGTTAAGCGATAACGTATACGGTACCCTTGATCGGTTGAAGAAAATATAATTATGAATACATGAAAGAAAACTTCTCAGTTGAGATTTCTCATAGTAATAGCAATAATGACATTATTGATTTATGAGATTTGGAAGAAGGCCAGAAATTTCATGAGAAATTATATAAATATGTGTGTGTGTAATATATATGATATATATATTATCTATTTGTATATATATACATATATATATATTAGATAATATATGTATATATATGTATATATATTCATAATATATATATATATATATATATATATATATATATATATAATATATATATGCGTATATTATATATATATAACTATACAAATATATATACATAGATATACGTATATTATATACATGTATATATATACATATATATATAATATAATAGATATATATTTATATATATACATGCACACACACACACACACACATATATATATATATGCGTATATATACATATACATAATACATATATATGCATACGTATATATACTTATATATACATGTATATGTATATATACATATATATGTGTATGTATATATGTATACATATGAATCATTACTTTGCCCTAATACACACATGTATGTAAATGTATGTATGTATATGTATGTATATATGCATGTGTGTGTGTGTGTATATATATATATATATATATATATATATATATATATATATATATATATATATATACATATACATATATGTATATATACACACATATATTTCCTAATAACTATGCGGTCTTTCACCAATTGTAGAAATCGATATTAATGATAATTTCGATCGAAATGGATTATCGTTAAAATGTATTGTTAAACATTAGAATTCGATCAGATTAGTGGTCTGCATCGGCAAAAATCAGTTCAATACAGTTTGAAAATACGGGTAATATTTTTTGAAAGTTAGTCAAAGGCTTGGGGGCAGTAACCGTGACCTATATAGGTCCTCCCAGACAGGCAAGATCGATTGAATTAGTGTTTAGTTTGAATATCTATAGCTGTGAGCTGTGAGTTGTGAGTAAATTTCAGTGTGATATACTTCTGGAGAGGAAGAATCGGAGAAAAGACAGTTTAAATGAGACATTTTTTTTTAATATGTCGGAGAAGAAGGAGCAAAGCACATGGCTTGTGATGACCCTCAGACTGGTTAATGAGGCTTATATTTAGTTGGAAAATTTGTTTGGGTCAACGTATTTAGAAAATGTGGGTATGGAGTGACTTGCTTTTCTCTGAGGTAGGAACATGTTTTGTGGATTTTTCTATGAGGACATAGTGGTTTAGACGGAAATATAGCAGATAAATACAGGCCAAGGCCACTGTCGGTGAAGGTTGACAAAGTTCACGATTTTTTGTTGAAGTTTTGCTGCTGATCATGCATGAAAAATCACTCCGGCCCGCACAGATCAGGTCAGCTATTTGGAGATGCACCGTTACAGCTCACCGCTGCATCAACGATTTGTCGGTATTTGCTCAGGTCATCCCGGGCAACCTGCCCAGGCGTGTCCCAGTCAATAGCCATCTCTGTGAAATGTTTCCTCATCCGCCAGGGCCATGTGATATGTGGCCGACCAGAACGAGCTGACACTTTAGCTGGATACTGAGAGAAGAGAACACGATACGTAGGATCCAAATCGGAATGTCAAGCAACATGACCAAAGAGTCTGAACTGATGCTCCCGAATCTTACAAGCAACAAGACGTATCAGTTTCTGCAAATTGTCCTTGATTGGATACGAAATCTAGTCAATAGTAATCTATAATCCTGAGAAACGTCCTGGCATCAAGTGAGTTCTGGCGGCACTTGAAGTCCCCGGATAGTGTCTAAGTCTCTCAACTATAGAGAAAGACAGAGAGGACCCACTCCACCGACATTTAGTCAAAGCGAAAACCACCAACTTGGCAGCTTGTATTTGTCTCGTTATAGATGTTGGTTTCAAATCTCAAGATCCAGAACTGATCTGCAAAGTTTCTTCACCAGACACTAACTATTCCGTCAATCTCTTACTCAAACTGGTATACTTTTTTATCGGTTATAAGTGTGTTTGTTCGGTTGATATAAAAAAAAAATGTTTATCTCAGGTCTTGTGGTTAATACTGCCAATTAGCAGAATCATCAGAGCATTTGAAAAAATGATTCATGGTATTTGTTCCGGTTCTCCAAGGTCTGAGTTCAAACCTCGCCTTAAACACAGCGTGTAAACAAAACAGCTACCACATTTGCAGCGAAAAATATAGGGAAAGCAAAATGTAGTAAAGAGGAAATTTGATTTTATGAATAAATCACATTTTGGGTGTATTTTAATTTGAAATACAAATAACAAGCACATATAGTAGATGTATTTTAGTTAGAAATATTAAGTTTTAAGGGGTTTTTTTTTTAATAGTAAAACGTGAGCGATCACAAGTAGCTGACGTTTGCATTTACTTTGATGACATATATGTGGAGACAAGTTTCTTTTTACGCTGATTTGGAGATATAGGAGTTTCTATTATATCGCATTTCATTTTCTTTCTATCATGGATTCCTAATGTGCTCATTTTCACGTGTGCACACCGTATATCAGAGAACAGTTGCACGGTGTGCTGTGTGGAGCAGAGAATTCCACTGTCTCGAGGAAACTTTTCCTGTGGATGTCTGTTCCTAATTGTCACCAACACTGCATTCCCATTTCCATATTTATATGTAAAAGTGTGTGCATGTGTGTGTGTGTGTGTGTGTGTGTGTGTGTGTGTGTGTGTGTGTACATGTGTGTGTGTGTACATGTGTGTGTGTGTATTTGCGCACAGCAATTCATGTAAGCGTTTTTACATGTTAATCAATGTAAGATATGTATATACGTCACCTATACATAATCTTATTCATAAGAGCTACAGTAGGATCAGCTGCATCGATCTAACGGGTGTAAGAGAACCAGTAAACATCAACAGACTATCCGCTTCTCTTCACTCTTCAAACAAAAATACAACTTAATAGAGTAATTCGAAATTTGCAGACGTATATACAAATATACACTTGCACATTGGTGTGTACACACACACTCACACACACGCACGCACGCACGTGCGCACATATATACCTTCATATTATCAAACACCTGATAAGAAAGAAGTGAACTAACTTGAGAGAAGAATGTAATCTATTGATCATAGTTGTGAGTTTTCAACTATATTCTGTAAATCTTACTGTAATCCTTGCAATTTAGGCAGATCTTTTATTGGATGAGAGGGAATCGGCATTACGTACTGTAGACTTACAGTAAACTTGTACATTATTACATATACATCTGTCATAATTGTAACTTGATCTTTAGGATGTGGGCACAGAATCTTCTCCAACAAAGTCCTCAAAGTCTCCAACAATAAAATGCTAGCTTTCCCCACTCGTCCCCTCTTTCTCTTTCTCCACTTCTTCAATATTCCCATTATCCTCAACGCGAAAATATATTCAGTTTTATAAACATGGCTGAATTTATTTTGACCCATGTAGACAGTCACTAATCCCATCAGATTTAAAAGATATTCTCAACAATAGTATCACGGGTATTATAGCATCAGTACTTTCCAGCCCTTTAGATTTATTTGTGTTGTATTTCTGGGAATAACCATGTTACTTCCCTCCACTTCAGACATTTTAAACGCTGTTAAGACCCGATATGAAATAGTAAAGTTGTTTCCTGGAGAAATATAAAGAGCTGTTTTGAACTTTATTCATCTGATTTATATTGACTCAGATCACTAGAGGATTTCTTGGTTTCCGGTGTGAATACTGTCGCGTCACCGAAGACTGGCCTCAAATTTTTAGTTATGTTGAATTACTATTGGGGATGTTTATTAATGTTTGATAATTTGCTTTCCATTTTCCCTTTTCTTAGCCTTCAAGGAGTGAAAAAAAATCGAATTACAACATACTCCTTTCTACTAAAGGCACAAGAGCTGAAATTTTGAGGTTTATCGACCCCGAAAGGATGAAGGGGAAAAGTCGGCCTTCGCGGAATATGAACTCAGAACGTAAAGTCGGACGAAACGCCGCTAAGCATTTTGCGCGGCGTGTTAACGATTTTGTCAGCTCGCCGCCTTACAGTTATATAAAATGATAGTGCATGCAGATACTGCAACATATGTTTCCAATTACCCAGACACATGTCTCTCCCACTAACGGAACCCTGTCGCATCTCCCTTAGCACCATCTCTTTGTTGCTGGTCTTTGTTCGGAGGATCTGCATTTCTCGGCACGGTTGGTCTGAGTATTGGCCAGGATGCTTTCTTTTTAGTACTTTGGCGATATTTGACTTACACCGCATATAATCGGAATAAACAGTGCAAGGAATTTGGTCCAACATCCTTACCGTTTCGCTTTTCGACCGACCTAAATTCATTCGTCCTTTATCAACTCTGAAAAAAAAATTTTAAAACAAAGCTGACCTTAGCGTGATTTGATCTCTGGACACAAATAGTCGCCAGAAATAACGCAGTGCATTCAACTCAACACACTAATTACTCCGTCAACTCGTTATGCTAACAAAAACTTGGTATTAACTTTAAAATATTAAGATTTATAATTTGGCGCTGATAACAGCGTGATAACGTTTCTCAACTAACCAATTATATTATCTTGTGGATCTGACCACACAATGAATAAACCAGATCAACCTCAACATTAAATGTAAGAGCAACCTGCTTGAGAATAAAAATGAGTGGGCATGGCTGAAAAATAAAATGTTAATACCCTGAACTTTGACAGATCACTGACACTACGGATAGCCATATAAAACTATATAGAAAGGGCTTGACCTACTGGGCTGTTCTTAAGAATTCGATCGCCTACCGCTATGACATTGGAACTTCTCACGCAGAACTCGCTCGTGATTACACACCACCACCACCACCACCACCACCACCAATAACAACAATAACAACAAAAACAGCAACATGAACAACAACAAAAGCAATAATACGCGCATCACACACATTTTAGGGAGAAAATGGTCGGAACAACAATAAACGGCTAACCCAATCAACTTGACACACGCAGACATGTAAAAGTTCCGTTGATGTTTAGTTAGCCGGTCCTCACCATCTCCAACCATAGCCACACTACAGTACACATCTCATACTGCCATCATCCCCCAACCAAAATATTCTGCTTCATCTGAGATACTAATCATTGACAACATCAATAGTAATAACAATAGTAACAACAACAACAACAACAATGGTAACAGCAACAACAACAGAGGCCATAGTTATTATTTTAGCCAACCCAAGCACCGTTACCCGTATTATTTCTCTTCATTGCACCACTACTCGTTTCGCTCATTGTAACAACCAATCTCATAAAGGCCCTCACTTCAATTAAACCGTCATATTTCCATTCTGAAAGACTGAGTGACAGACAAACATTTCAGGGTGACAATCTTTGTAGAATTCAAAACAAAATAGACAATTTTTTTTTCCTTTAGAAAAATTTGATTCTAAATTACATTCTTCTTTCTTCAAATTCTCCTGACTTCTTGTCTTTCATTTTCTTTTCCAATTAAAGCAACATTTTTGCTCCAAAACAGGACGAAAAAAAAATAGAATAAATGAAATATAAAATGATATTGCGGGAAGGAACATGAAAAGGCAGTGATGATGACAATGGTGATAATAATTAATAATAATAGTAATAAGGATGTCTTTGAGGTAACAACAATAACAACAGCATCAATATTAATAACAACAATAATAAAACAACAATAAAAACAATAATATTAACAATAAAAATAATAATAGTAATAAGAATAAAATAATTTCTTTATAGTAACAAAAGCATCAACAGAAGCAACAACAGTGATAATAATAATGATAACTATAATAAAAATGGTAATAAAAACTTAATAATAATGATGGTAATGATAATAAAAATATTAATAATAATGAAACGGTTTCAGCTTACAAAAAACTATAACAGAATTGCACAAAACCTTCTTGCAATAATAAAAACAAAAATGAAGAAATAAATGAATGAATAAAAATACAAATTAAAGAAAAACTGTTTCAATTTTTCTTAGAAAAATCACACACAATAAGACATGAATAATTCAATGATTAGGTTATAAAAATTAAACCACAAACACTTTAGACCGAAGTATTATATTTGCTGCGGTATTGCTGTCAGAGGACGAGGTGAATATGAATACGGAAATTTCCGTGAAAACAACAAAGAGCTCCTTCTTCCGTTTTATGGTTGGTTTATTTCATTTCTGTCTCTATTTGTTTCGTCATTATTATTGTTGTTATGTTTATTTCTTTGTTGCTTTTTTTTTTTTCTCTTTTACCACATTTTTTTTCTCTAAAGTTACGATGAAAGAAATTGAAGATGGCTGAAACAATCTTTCCCCCCTCTTTCTCTCTTCTTTTATTTTGTCGTTGTTTCCTTTTATTTTTATCATTCTTTCTTCAAATTTCACTTCTTCCTTCTCCTCTTCATTCCCTTTTCGTTCCTCCTCCTCCACTTCCCCGTCACCATCATCATGAACAATCACAACAGCAACGCCATCATCAATGTCGTCATCTTATTCTTGTATAACTTTTCCTTCTGCACCTCACCCAGCTCTTACTTCTACCACTATTTCTTCAGATCCCCTTCTTCTTCCTCCTCTTCTTTCTTTTCTTCTTACTATATTCTTCTTCTGTTCAATCTAATTAACCAGGCGTGTGTTTTAATATCTGATGTCCTCTATTGTGAAACCCTTCACTCGTTGCTATTATCATTATATTAATATTATTAACATCACCAACACCATCATCACTACTTCATCTATATTATCCTCACTTTTCCCACAGGGACAAAAGGTTGACTCTGCTTTTCATCCCTTTAGTACATCCCCCTTGAGATCATGAAATAATTACCAGTAATATATTGCAAATCGATGCAAACTTTCTCTCACTCCCCTTTCGACCGCAACAAAAATGATTATTGAAGGGGTGGCAGAAACGGTAGAGGGCTAGACAGCATATTTTACTGCATTTAATAGCGCCCTTTTTCGTTACGAGTTCAAATCCCGCTGGGATAGGCTTTGCTTTTCATTCATCCGGTTTAGATTGAGCAACATCATTCATAATTATGTCGTTTCAAATGACTACACATCCACCGCATATATCTGTGGCGTTGAGCTAATGTAATAATTTATTTGAATGAAAGAATCGTTAAATCCCAAACAAAATTGCCACCTACTGTATATCTACATCCAGCAAGTTTTGAGACACTAAGATTTTTCTTTTCATTCTGCCGACATTGATAAAATACCTACTCATCTAGTATCATGAGCAATATAAACGGCTGTTATCTTGCCACCAAATGTTGTCCGATTCTTAAAAAGTACATTAAAAGTTTAGCTGCAAAGTAATAATTTTAAAATTTAGACACAGGGCTAACAAATTAGAGGGGAGGGTGTTCAACAAAATCGATCACAGTACTTGATTGGTACTTTATTTTTTCAACCCTAGAGAGATGAAAGATAAAGTCGACCTTGGCAGGATTTTAACCTAGAACGCAAAAAGCCGGAACAAATACCCAAAGGCATTCTGTCTAAAACTCTAGCGATTCTTCAAACTAACCGCCCTTAGATGCACAATAATGAAAGAAACAGCGAATGGAATTTCAAATATTTATGTTAATTATGGAAACTAATGTTATGTAAATGTTAAAATGACACGATAATCCGTTCCATCTTCTACAATGTCACGCAAACTTTATAATGTCACGATAATCCATTAGGCGTTTGTCATTAACATGTTATATTATTATAGTCTGTTCTATGTTCTCTAATGTCATGGAAAAAGCTATAACATCCTGATAGTTCAATCAACATTCTACAGTATCATGTGACTATAATAATGTCATGGTAGCCCATCTCTAATGTTATGTAAATGCAAAGATCAAGATGTTCCGTTCTATGTTATATAACTACTATAGTATAACATAGAAAGATAGTCCATTCAATCATCTACAATATAACATAAATCTTATAATGCCATGGGAGTCAGCACTACGACCTACAAAGTCATATAAATATAAGGTGATATATATATATATTCATGACAGAAATTTCTACCGTCTCTCCAATACAATACAGATGTTATATCACGGTAGTCCATTCTACGCTTTACAATATCATATAAATATCATGTTATATGCTCTGAATGGTTAAGGAATTCGCTTTATATTCACGAGGTCTTTAGTTCGGTACTACTGTGTACAGCACGTGAAATAGTCTTTTACTATAGCATCAAGAAAACCGTAGTCTTGTGTGTGAAACTGGGTGGTTAGGAGATGTGCAGGAGTCCGTCAGGTAATTTGTACTTGCAGTTTGAAAATACAAACTTATCATACATTGTCATGCTGATTCTACACAGAATTAGGACATTCAATATACGAGTCTAATATTCAAACTTGTTCCACTAAAAGGCCAAATCCGTGTGAACATTCATTAAACATAATACAACAAAATGTGTATGTGTGTATATATGTACACGCACACACATGTATGTATGTATGTATGTATGTACTGGCTGACTGTAACTTTATAGTCAGAGTAATAAACTGTAACGTTAATTTGACATCTTGTAAAAAATATCCAAAATTAATTAAAGTTTCTTTCAGCAATGTGTACACCGTCTTTTAATTCTTCGGCATTCATACAATTAGGCACATATTTTATTAAATTATCAATAACTTACTACATTGTGAAAATCTGCTCTTTTCTCCAAAATTACTTCAGCTCTCCAACTGATGTAGTTTTCGATGGTCACGTTCACAACCAGGTGATTAGATGTTCCCATACTTAACCAGTAGTAGGTTAATTTGGGAAACTTGAGTGATCTCGAAGATTCGATACTGCGAGTTCTTTCTCAAGATTATAACTTTTTATGCATGGCATGGGGAACCAAAGAGAAAAATTGTGCTTCTTATCATTTCAAAGAGTGTAATAAATGAGTATTCGACACTTTTTATGCCATCGACAGGGTTTGTGGCCAATTAAAGGATTTTCGGCAAAAATAAGTTCTGATTAGGTTGTTCTCCAAACTTCTCCCTATCACCATAATCCCTATCCTTCCGTGTTTAACTTTTTCTTGCTAACAGCCAGGCCTCCATTTTTCAGTTGTGTTGTACCAGGCATATATCTGCCACGAATAAATAAAACTGTTTGGATTTGTTTTTGTCACAGCAAATTATTATCGAACAAAACTCGTCTTCTTTGTTGTAGAACTCATTATCATAGCTGGATATGTCGGTCTTATTGCCTTCCTTCTTGGAACTCTTCTTTCATGTCTAATATCTTTCAATGATATCCTTATACACATAGAGATACACATAGAGATTCACGTAGAACATGTAACATTTTTAACAGTTCCACATTCACGTTTAATAACTTCCTTATTTCTTTAACTGTTGAGCTTCTAAATAACTTTTCCGTGGCCAACCATGTCTATTCTCCACTCAACTATGACTATCCTCAAGCCACAACTTCACTGTGATATTCATTCTTTGCACCATTGATGGAAGCTGACGACTCGCCAGCATATAAACTCTTCGAAATATATTCCAACTTTAAAATAGTATTTTATCAAATTAGGTTGCAAATAATCCCAAAACAGTAAAATTTTTATAAATGTATTCTTTCATTTCTATATGTATTCTTCCATTGCAAATGATCTCAAAATACAGTTAAATTTTTATATATATATTCTTCCATTCTTCCCAAGTGCACCTGCTTGTTGTCCCCTCGTCTTGTTTTCTGTAAATTTGAACTATATATATATATATATATATATATATATATATACAAACATATATATATATATATATAGACTTTATTGATAAAGCTGCAAAGACATCACAAAAACTGTTACTGAGAATTTCACGTTCCCGTTCGTCAGACATGCATACATAGACACATAGACACACACACACACACACACACACACACACACACACGCACACACACATGCATACATAGACACACACACATACACACATGCATACATGGACACGCACATATGTAAAGATAAACTTATTTGGAAATGGATGCGTGTCGTTCAATTAATAGTAATAT
>NC_068988.1:49538440-49543493 GCF_001194135.2 Octopus bimaculoides
AAAATCATTATTAAACAGGAACCAGGTTTCGGATTTAACAAATTCTTACCATTTGTCTATTACCATTTGTCTATTCCATATCGATTAATTATCAGGGGGCCAGCACATTTAAAGAATCAAAGAGATTCGGAAATATTATCTGCAATCTCAGGGGATTAAGGTACATTTTAAAAATAACGTCGACCACTAACGTGGACAATTAAAGCGCTATATATGCATATATAGGTAGAGGACGTCACTAGCAGTAAACAACATGCGATACGAAAACAAATGAGTTAAGTACGCAGACAACGAGAGAAAAATGGGAAACAGGACAAGTAAAACAAAGAATATAAAGAATGACCCTTCATCAGTTGTCGGCTGTCTATCTATTCCATGTTTTGAGCAATCAACGACAATATGAGTCTTCGAAGACAGTTGCTCCCATAACTACCAAAATAAAATTTGTGATTTATGGAGAGTCAAATTTGGGAACAAAAACAGGACAGTGGAGACATATGTACACGTAAACGAATGGTGATTTAGAATCTGGGCAGGTACCTTAATCAGTGGCGAATCTACAATATTGAAGCCCTAAAGCTTAAAATGTTATAGAGGTTGGGAATTTACAACCAGCAACAGTAGGGTGACATCCAACAAATGTCACAGAATTTTCGTGCCCTTGCAAGAAACTCCAGCTTGAGGCCCTGATAGACCAAACGGTGGAGTTGTGACGTCGAGTCCTTAAAACTGAGTCTGAAAGTGATCCCTCTTTCCACCAGAAACAAAGTGTGGGTAATCACCGGTATCTTCGTCGATGTGGTTGGTCCACGGCAGATCACTACAAATACTTTCCAGGCTAAGCCTTATACTTTTTATAGGTATGGGGGTTGAAATTTAGGGAAGTGTTATATACATGCACAATGCATTATTAAGATACATATGAAAATTACAAAATACTCTTTTTTCTCTTTCTTGTGGCAATAGTTTTTTTCATATGACAGCTTCCTACCAATGTCATTTTCTAGAGACAATATGCATAAGGAATTTCAGCGCAATTCAGTCATGGTAGAGTGAAATTCATTCTTTATAAACGAAAGCTTTGAAGAACTCCTTTCTGCCTCACAGCTCATGATAGGCATTGTCAAGTACAGCTTATGTGCAGTGGTAATATTAGGGGACACTTCAATTAATTGTTGCTCATAAATAAACTGAAGAACGTCTGTGCATTGCATTTTAGATGGTGTGTTTTCTTCTGTGTTCCGGGATTTTCTCTTTGAACTGATAACGCTCATCTATTAATTTGTGGTCAATATCGTCTTTGTAATGCGATATTATAAGTTTGATACTGTTTTCATCAAATTCTGAATTGTTCATCAATTCTGAGAGAAACCTGAAAATTTTCGCAATCTGTTCATTTGGGTCCATCCTCTTGCTTAACTGGATTATCAAGCAGTCATGGACTTGATTTAGAACTTCTATCCTTAATTTTTCAGCCCCTTTCAAGGATGCTCTATCACTTGTTCCATCAGCAAATTTCTTTGTAACAATGCATTTGGAAACATCAGAATAATTTGAGGTGATATATTCAGATAAACCTTTTGCTACTGATGCATTGTGTGCAATCCTGTCGGCTGAATTTTCTCGTAGTTCTTTAATAAATGAAAGCAAAGATGCTCACAGAAGGTAACCTACAAATACATTAGAACCAGGGGTTTGGAGTTTCTTACCATAACTTCTTCCCAAACGACTATTAAAATAGCACATTCCAATTTTACCAATTTGTGGTATAACTTCTTTGCATCTCGCTTACATTCAGGCTTCTCTTCTAAGTCTTCGAACATGTTTGAGAGTTTGTAAAATAGCGGACAGCGTGCTAGACTTATCTACTCGTTTTTTTTTCCTTGTTTCAATCATTGGACTTCATAAAAAGCACCCTATGAAAATATTTGAAGGAAAATGTCATCTATGGTTGGATTTGAGCCTATGGCGCCTGGATTAGAAGTCTAGCACGCTGTCCGCTATGGCAAAGGAACAATTAGAGCAAATTTATATGCATAAAAATGTTATGTTGCCCTTCACACACACACATACACACACTTCTTCGCCATTCACACCACGAAAAAATCTGTTAAATCCACTTCTCACTTAGTTTATGAGGTGACAAATGTTTTTTCTCGTACAACTAGAAACTGGTGACCGATGTACTTTCAACACAAAATTATGACAACTCAAGAAATAAAATGAAAATTAATTAAATAGCTACTGTATTTTTCAATGTCGTCAATGGCACATTCACCATGTATTTGCTTATTCTTTTATTATTTATTATTTTTGTATGTATTTATCTACACACACACACGCACGCACACGCAACCATATAAAGTGTACTCTTTCACACTCCTACACACACTCTCTCACTCACACATACACACACAATACCAGCAATCACCTCCTCTTATGCTAATTTCTATACAAGGATAGCCCCCTATATATGTTCAGAGCACCTAACTTGTTCCAACCTTCCTAACACCTCACATAGAACCGCATTTCCACATAGCCCTTAAATTACTTTATTTCATTTATCTTTTTTCTCTGACCTCCTTTCTTCACTTTTTATTTTTGATATTTCTTCCGGATCAAGAATTAACGCCCGAAACGTCAATATTATTTAAATGCCTTTCCAGCGTTAAACTACTACGACATTTTTAAAAACCTCTCACCTCCGTGTAGTCTTTTTTGTTGCTCGTTGTTCTTATACACACACACACGCACATATATATATATACACGCATATACATACTTACACACTTATATACATACATATATATTATATATTATATATATACACAACACAATACTTACACAATGTTGGCATGTTAGCACTCTGTCGCTTACGACATCGAGGGTTCCAGCTGATCCAATCAACGCAACGGCCTGCTCGTGAAATTAACGTGCAAGTGGCTGAGCACTCCACAGACACGTGTACCCATAACGTAGTTCTCGGGGGATATTCAGCGTGACACAGTGTGACAAGGTTGACCCTTTGAATTACAGGCACAACAGAAACAGGAAGTAAGAGTAAGAGAAAGTTGTGGTGAAAGAGTACAGCAGGGTTTGCCACCATCCCCTGCCGGAGCCTCGTGGAGCTTTAGTTGTTTTCGCTCAATAAACACTCACAACGCCCGGTCTGGGAATCGAAACCGCGATCCTACGACCGCGAGTCCGCTGCCTTAATCACTGAGCCATTGCGCCACTCACACAACACACGCTGCACAAAATACACGCAGGTAAATTTAGCAAGATCGCGGCCCCGGAGTTTTTAGAGATATTTTGACATGTGTAACTAGACTGCTTCCGGATCTTGTGGAGAACTTCGTCTCACAGCTGAAAATTCTATTCCCAAATAGACCTTAAATCTTCAGTTAAGCTTTCTTTTTAATGAAGATGATGAGATAAAGTAAATTTTAAAGTAGTGGTTATTTTGCTTTGTAGAAAAATATAGTTCTGATAAAATATGAACAGATTAGACAACTTTTGACGTAGGATATAAAATATATTATTCTATCCATATTATCAGTAAAATTTATACCAAATCTGTAATCTGGTAAAATATAAAAGAAAAGTCTATTGAAAGATACTGAGATGTATATATCTTGCAGATTTTCATAAATATTCAATTCTGACCTTTACTAACTTAGCATAATGATAGGTTAGGGGAAGTTAAGCAAGGTTAGTTGTGTTTATTTATATATATCAAAAAGTTCAATTGCAAAATATATTTCTGTATATTTATAGCTGCGGTAAAATCAATTCTTTCTATGTTTGGCAAAATTTAGCAATTATCGAGAGGAGTTGATTAAATCGACCCCAGTACGTGAATGGTTTTCTTTTTTTATCAACCCCAAAAGGATGAAAGGAAAAATTGAACTACAGCGGGATTTGAACACAATGCATCAAGTGTCCTAAGAATTGCTAAAAACTATTTTGTCTCACCTGCTATCGACTCTGCCAGTAAACCACCTTAGCAAACCGCGTTAGGATCCGTTCTATTATAAGCGCAAGGCCTGAGATTTTGTGAGAGGGGGATAGTCGATTACACAGATCCCGGTGCGTAACTCGTATTTGTATGATCTACTAACATCTGAGATAAATAACGGTTTAAGATTTTGGCACAAAGCCAGCAATTTCAAGTGAGGAAGTAAATCGATTAAATCTTTCTCCGTGAGAAAGTTGAAAGTCGACCTCGTCGGAATTTGAACTCAGGTCGTAAAGACAGATGAAATACCGCTAAGAATTTTACACGGCGTGCTAAAGATTGTGCCAGCTCGCCGCCTTAGCGGCACTAATAATCCTTTCTATCATAAGCACAAGGCCTGAAATTTTGGGGGAGGGGTTAAGTCGATTACATCGACTCCCAGTTTTCAACTGGGTCTTATTTTATCAACTCCGTAAGTATGAAAGGCAAAGTCGACTTCGGCGGAATTTGAATTCTGAAAAGGACGGACGAAATACCACAAAGCATTCGTTCCATGCTATTTAGTATCTCAGATTTTGTGGATGCGCAGATCTGCAAGGGTGCGTGATGTTATTCTCTTTTTTTTTTACGAAGGTCAAATTTTGCTTAGTCTTTTAGGAAAGATACGGAGAAATCGGACAAGTTTAGCACGACTTACATTGTTAGATGTTCTATGATAATTTAGTAAGTATTAAACTCACGTGTATTTTTGTGGCTTAGTCTCTGTAATCGGTGTACAAGAACGTCGTCCACATTTCTCTAGGAGAGCGTGATGTTTCAATCTGTGTACAGTACTTAAGGCTGTAAATTTTCCAGTGACAGGGTGACTTGGGCAGCATTCATAGGAGGGTGAATTGGCTGGAATTCCGTCCTGGAGTTTGGAGAGTCAAGGTTGTGACCACGAATATCTCACGAAGGCTTCCTAAAAAAGAAACATACACAGAAGCAATTACATTCACAACTACACTCCATTACACTATTTTGCAAATGTTAGCGAGGATCTCACTCCTTACGTGGAATTTCCCTATGAAATAGATAGGTAATTTCACCATGTAA
>NC_068988.1:49543603-49545700 GCF_001194135.2 Octopus bimaculoides
AAAATCATTTCTCTCCTGTACGTAGGATTGAAATTTAAATCAATTACACGAATGAAATTATTCGAATTATGTCCGACTTAAGGGCCCGCATCCTTTAGAAGACGTTAACGTTGATCCTTTAATTTCAAATACCAATTTTCTATTCATCACAAAACAAAAGGAAGGAATGGCTGATAAAGCCGAATTATAATGAATAAAAGATCTTAATATAGAACATCACGGCTGGACACCCCGTCGGTTACAACGACGCGCGTTCCAGTTGTTTCGATCAACGGAAGAGCATGCCGGTGACTGATCACTCCACAGACACGCGTACCTTTAACGTAGTTCTCAGGGAGATTCACCGTGACACACCGAATGTAACAAAGCAGGTCTATTGAACTATTGTTACAACACATTTTTGCCAGCAACGTGAAACAAAGTGTCTTCCCCAAGGAAACAACTCGCCGCTGGGGATCGACACACGACCTTATGATCGTGAGCCGAATACATCAACCACTAGGCCATCCGCCTTCACTGTAGAGAAAACCTTCGAATTTATGTTTTTCTATTTATACATGCATACATACATACATATACTCTTTTACTCTTTTACTTGTTTCAGTCATTTGACTGAGGCCATGCTGGAGCACCGCTTTAGTCGACGAAGTCGACCCCGGGATTTATTCTTTGTAAGCCTAGTATTTATTTTATCGGGCACTTTTGCCGAACCGCTAAGTTACGGGGACGTAAACACACCAGCTTTGGTCGGCCTGAGGCTATAGTAGAAGACATTTGCCCAAGGTGCCACGCAGTGGGACTGAACCCGGAACCATGCTGTTCGTAAGCAAGCTACTTACCACACTCACCACTCCTACGCCTATACTTACCACTCAGCCACTCCTACGCCTATATACATACATATATATACATAATGCATACATGGATTATGAATTCTCAATTGGACCTGTCGTCGTAGGCGCATTACATTATGTACCAACAAATTTGCACAAAAACCTAGAAATACTCGGTTTCATGGAAAGAATAAGACGAAAAGAAACTGACACAGATTCTCCAAAGTCGATTTATTAGTGGCAGAGTGAAGGTTTGTAATACATTCCAAAAATTCTTCATGTGAGATCCTTATGTAAATCGATGCACACACTTGGGCGTATGCATTTATAGTTCAACCAATACATCAACACAGTCACATATCTACAAACACTGGGAACTCTCCTAACTCAAAAAGTCTTGTTGCTTTGTTAGCGACAGGCTTGAACTCTCTAAAGATCGTAAACTAAACATACATACATACATTACATACATTATATAGCAGTTTGCAATGTTTCACCATAAAGGAAAACTATACTCGTCACTAAATGTGACTAGGATGTTAGAAACACCTTCATTGCTAGAAATAAGTGCTAAAATGTCTTGACGCTGTAGTCAGAGCACATAATTGTATACATGTACAGTGACAGGGAGTGTAATCGTCCGAAAACACCGTTACGGGAACTTCTGATACTGACAGACAGTTTCAGCAATTTCCGTTGACACATCATGAGGGACTGGCTCGACTTTGGCAGACTCTGAACTTAATTTTCTATCAGTATATACATACATATATACATTTTATATATATACATATATACATGTGGGTGTGTTCATGTGCGTATATATGAATATGTATATATGCATATACCCTCTGTCTTAGCTCGGAGTTAACCCAGATCTTGTAAGTGACACTGAATGGACAGAGAATGTACCTATAACCTCAAGACTCGGCCTGGTCACGATCTGTATTTGGAATATTCCACCAATTACAGGCTAACTCAATGAACAAGCATTTCGGTTGATTGAACAACCGCACCATCATCGGTGAAAGGGACGGAGATCCATTCACTGTGCATACATACATATAGAGAGTGTTATAATATTTCATAGGCAGCATAAAAAGCTAATAAATTGCTGTAAGGAATAAACAATATTACACAATATCTGCAAATATTTTCGCTTTTTTTTCTAGCAAGTAGCGGAGAAAATTCCTGACATGTTTGATAAAAATGCTCACAAATTCTGTGGTGTAGCTAGCCTCAGGTGTATGTGTGTGTGTATATA
>NC_068988.1:49545767-49546274 GCF_001194135.2 Octopus bimaculoides
ATATATACATACTTCTACACACACATATATATACGTATATACATACATATGTACATGCATGTATATGTGTGTGTACGTATATATCAGTATATATGGGTATTTACAGATGTTTATAACTATATATATATATATATATATATATGCACGTACATATTTATCAATGTGTGTCTGATGCATACGCACACACAAACGCATGTACGCGCTTTTACATGCACAGACACACACACACGTATATATATCATTATATGTATATATTATTAAAAATATATTAACGCTAAATGTATTAACACAATCTTCACTATTGTTTTTCATACGTAGGGCGTTATCCGTATATTTCATTTCTAAACATTTCTGTTTTCCTTCTCCGATATTTCTAAGCTCTTTCACTTTCTCTCTCCCTATCCACTCTCTCTCTCTTTTTCTCTATTTTCTCTCTTTTCTCTCTCTCTCACTCTCACCGTTTTGCTATATCTCATTCGTTGAATATACATGCAAACGCATATATAT
>NC_068988.1:49547396-49550332 GCF_001194135.2 Octopus bimaculoides
GTATATTTACATTCCCGTAATCTGGCGGTTCAGCAAAAGAGACAAATAGAATAAGTATCACTCGTATCCAAAAAGAAAAAAAGAACAATTACTTTGGTCGATTCGTTCGACTAAAAGAAATTTTTCTAGGCCTCAGCACGGCCGCAGTCAAATGAATAAAACAAGTAAAAGAATAAAAGCAACAGACAGACAGACAGCTAGCTAGCTAGCTAGATAGCTAGCTGGATAGATAGATAGATAGATAGATAGATAGATAGATAGATAGAAGGCTAATTGTGGTATTTTATCCGAAACACTATATTCAAATCCTTTGGATATCTTTTTTTTAATTTCAGATTCTATAATTGTACGTCAGTTCAAAGCGATGGATTATAGGAAGTGTTACGGCATCTGTCACTATTCTTTGTGGTGTTTATATACGCTCTGACAGTAACGTCTTCGAGAACACTTGCGCCAAAGTCTATAGACATTTTAAAGATAATCATTCTCTCTCCTTCTCTCTCACTCTATCTCTCTCTATCTATCTATCTATCTATCTATCTCTCTTTCTCTCTCTCTCTCTCTATCTATCTATCTATCTATCTATCTATCTATCTCTCTCTCTCTCTCTCTCTCTCTCTCTCTCTCTCTCTCTTTATCTCTCTCTCACACACATATTTACGAAGAGGTGCTGAAAAGTTATTGACTCTAGGACTGTCGCGAAAGGCTTCGTCGTAGGTTCAAACTTCCGAGTTCTTTTACAGGGCTAAGAAAAGCTGAAGGACCGCTGCAATTAGTGTGTGAATCTGAGAGGGGAATATGTTGAATAAAATCATAATTAACTGAACCTCATGTATTTTCTTTTACCCAATGCCAGAAACATTTCTGCACTCCCTCGTAGTAAAATGAACCATGAACAGTCACAATTTAGTACCGTATTATCTATACAATTTCAAAATAAGGTGATGAAAATCAAAATAGCTTCTAAGCTGAAGTGAATACAGCATGTTCTTTTTTTATCTCTTTACCTTCTTTGAGGTTTTAGGTAAAATCATACTAATGTCTCCATCTGTTTTAATTTAATTCTATGTATTTATGCAGCTGAGGATTGCTGTGCATTTCAATTGATGTAATGGCTGCGTTGTTCAATTAAATGGAGTTGCTTGAAACGATCGTACTGCATTACTTCTGGATATCCTGTTACTTATTTTGATATATATACATATATACTGGACTACCGTGACCCGTAGGGTCACCCGGAAAGTCTGAGTTTCCCAGCAACGGAATATTCTTTGGTAGGGGTTTTTCCGGGTTATTTCGCATGATTTCAACGAATGTGACATCGAAAGCACGTGTAAACGGTTCCTTTCCCCAGAAAAGAAAAGATTTGGCTGCTATTTTTTGCACTCCCTGCTACCACATTAACAGATATTTCGGGTCCTTTATCGCAAATAGCTGTTGCGTGGTAGTAGGTTGTGTTAGAAATAGCAACCAAATCTTTGGAAGTGAGATACGCTGAATGCACTCGAAAAAAATTCTATGGAAAAAAATCGTTTCACATTGAGGCTACGCACGGCTCTGTTACAAAATATTTACCGTATTTTTAAAGACATTTTCACTTTAAAATATTTTTTGAATATGCCAAAATAATTTTTGTAATGGTATTCACGTGAAAATAATTTTAAAAACATTAAAATATTGTCAATTTATAGAATGCTAAAATATAAATACTGTACAAACAAGTTACATTTTTGTAATCGCATCCACTTAAAAATTTCTAAATGAATAAAATATTGTCTTTAACAAAAGCGAAAATGGAAACTTTTACTGTGAAAGACAAATCGTATATTTTCTTTGTCAAGTCACTGTGTCAAATCGAAAGTTAAGAGTTTCTTCCCTTCCAGGGTAAAGTTATTTTCGGAGCATTTTCCCAATATGTACCGTTTTGGATATTTATATCCCGTAAACTCCTAATATCTCAATAATCAGTTATCCGATTTTCGTGAAACTTGCTTTACTCCGTTCATATTCACATTTCAAGGGCTACTTAATTCATAGTATTTTCTCATTATACTCCAGTTTGGCTGGGTAATATTGCAAGCAAGCAAGATTCAAGCTCACTTTTAATGTATTATAGTTGTGTGTGTGTGTATGTGTATGTGTATGTGTGTGTGCGTGCGTGTGTGTCTGTATTCTAAATGATTAATACGGAATACAGAATATACTGGAAGCTTTATTTAGGACAACGATCGTTTCGGCTTACATCTGCACTGCTCCTTAATGGGTGGCGAATGATATAATGGAATCGAATGCACCCCGTATTGCAGAACAACGCTCCCCGGGCCACATAAATCGGTTCAAGTGTTATCAGATGTACATTTGGCTGATATGTGTGGCAGGATGATATTAGTATCATAAGCGTGTTAGTTCGCTGATAGATTAATGGATACTACACCTTAGTCTCCTACCTAAACTTTAATTTTAAATACAACTATATATATATATATGTGTGTGTGGGTGTGTGTGTGCGTGTGTGTGTGTGTGTGTGTGTGTGTGTGTGTGTGTGTGTGTGTGTGTGTGTGTGTGTATGTGTGTGTGTGTATAAAGAGAGAGAGAGAAGGGGGGATAGACAGACATGTTGAATTTACTTATTTCTCCGTAGACTGAAATGTAATCAACAGACTTAAACGATTTTCGACACTTACTGAGATTCATCAGGGGTGTCTACATCATCTGAACAATCCCAGAGAAACAATCTGTTTATATAACCAATCTGTTTATATAACAATTAAATATCACAGAAGCAGAGAAATGAAGCTACTAATTTGCATATTATACTACATTATATTACATTTAATACCAGATACCTATCAGCAAGGAATCCAGTACAATCACTATGGAGGTTATGATGTGTGTGTGTGTGTGTGTGTGTGTGTGTGTGTGTGTATACGGTAAGT
>NC_068988.1:49550655-49552243 GCF_001194135.2 Octopus bimaculoides
ATATATTATATCATATATATACATATATATATATATATCTTTATTTATTTACTTGTTTCGGTCATTTGACTGCGGCCATGCTGGAGCACCGCCTTTAGTCAAACAAATCGACCCCAGGACTTATTCTTTGTAAGCCTAGTACTTATTCTACCGACCCGTTTAGCCGAACCGGTAACTTACGGGGACGTAAACACACCGACATCGGTTGTGAAGCGATAGTAGGGGGACAAACACAGACACACAAACATATGCAGAAATGTATACGCCGGGCTTCTTTCAGTTTCTGTCTGCCAAATTCACTCACAAGGCTTTGGTCGGCTCGAGTCTATAGAAGACACTTGGCCACGGTGCTACGCAGTGTGACTGAACCCGGAATCATGTTGTTGGAAAGCAAGTTTCTTACCATACAGCCACGAATGCGCCTATTCTTTTATTATTTTACTTCATTCAATTATTTGAATGCGGCCATGTTGGGGCACCACCTTGAAGGGTTTTAGTCTAATGAATCGACCCTAGAACCTTTTTTAAGCCTATCGGTCTCTCTTGCCGGTAAGTTACGGTAAGTTATGGTAACGTAAACACACCAACACTGGTTATCAAGTGATGGTGGAAGGGGACAAACCCAGGCACAAAGACACACACAGAGATATATACATATATATATATATATACGACGGGCTTCTTTCAGTTTCCGTCTACCAAATCCACTCGCAAGGCTTTGGTCGGCCCGAGGCTATAGTAGAAGACACTTGCTCAAGGTGTCATGCAGTGGGACTGAACCCTGGACCGTGTGGGAAGGAAGCAAGCTTCTTAGCACATATGTATGTATGTATACAAAAAGTCAGAGGTTATGAGATGACTACATTTATTTCGCCATTTGATATCCATAAGATGATGATGGTTTCGGAGCCAACATTATGCATAAATAATTTATATTGGTGTATGGAGAATTTTACATGTCTACACTAGTGTGTATACTATAAATTGCAGAGTAGTGTTATACATTTTACAAATTAATGTATAGAAGGCTAGCTCATGAGATCAATAGATGAAATATACGAGATGTGCGTGTGTGTGCGTGTGTGTGCGTGTGTGTGCGTGCATGTATGTAGGTATTTAAACCCACGTTGTAGACATACAACGATGCCAACTAGCACGTCATGGATTGAAAAGTAATAAAGAGCCGTAAACGATTTTCAAGTGTCTCTAGTTGGCATCTCATTTGTGATTTAGACGTAAGGCGGCGAGCTGGCAGAAACGCTAGCACGCCGGGCGAAATGCCTAGCGGTATTTCGTCTGCCGTTACGTTCTGAGTTCAAATTCCACCGAGATCGACTTTGCCCTCTATCCCTTCTGGGTGAGTACATTAAGTACCAGTTGCGTGCTGGGGTTGATCTAACCTACTCCCCCCCACACACACACACACACCACAAAAATTTCGGGCCTTGTGCCTAGAGTAGAAAAGATTTGTGATTTCGATGTAGTGTGTGTGTGTGTGTGTGTGTGTGTGTAACAAACATAAGAACAAAGAAAATGAAAAATGCATATATTGTGCAATTATAAGTTTAATGCTCAATTAAAATATTAA
>NC_068988.1:49552733-49554046 GCF_001194135.2 Octopus bimaculoides
AGAGAGAGAGAGAGAGACAGACAGACAGACAGACAGACAGACAGAGACAGAGAGATAGATAGAGAGAGAGACACAGAGAGAGACACAGAGAGAGACACAGAGAGAGACACAGAGAGAGACAGAGAGAGCACCTGTTGTCATTTAATGTGTAACCACAGAATTTCCTTGTTTAGGTCCTCTTTGGTTTATAAATATTAAAAAGGTCGTCGAGGAAATTATTTGACTACAGATATTTTCAAATCTATTTGAACATTCACTATCGACATGCTTTGCAAGTATTTCTTTTTCCTTCGATTGTCCAAGAACAAAATGATGCAACCAGATGAATTTATATGAGAGCCGTGATTGATTGTAACTGTAACTAAGGACTTCTTTGCTAGACCTTCACTGAAACTAGAACCTTGTTGAACTTTATTAGCCGCAATAAAAATATCTTGGATACACCTCGTATTGATAATAAGATCCTGTTTATTAACATCTTTGTTTCGAATTTAAAAATAACAAAAAACAGAGAATGTGGACTCTAGTGAGGAAATCCATAAGCATATCATCATTCTGGATCTATATATTGCCTTGTGGAGGACACACGTAAGTTATCAAGTACTAAGACCATTTATTATAGAAAAGAACGCAATTACGAAAATTACGAACTCTCCCTCTGTTCTTTTGGGGACCAACGCAAAGCAAGCAAACACTAGGCGTTCTATAGACGTTTAATTCTGATTATGGAACTGAGAAAAATCATAAGAATTAATGGACTAATGAAGTTAGGAACCCCAAAGTTCCATATTCAATATGAAAGTCACATAAAGAATTTATGAAAAATCTTTAGTAAAAAAGATAAAAAAATCACGCCAAGTCATGACTTTAATATATTACAAACACAAACACATATGTATGTAATATGCGTGTGTCTCTCTCTGGGTGTGAGTTTGTTTATGGACGTATATATTTCTGTGCGGATGTATGTATGTATGCATATATGCATATATGTTTACATCTATAAGCATACATATATGTGTCTGTGTGTATAATTTGTGTGTGTGTGTGTGTGTATGTGTGTGCATGCGTGTGTGTTCGTATGTATATATATATATATATGTATGTATGTACGTGCAGAAAGCACTTTATGAATCTATTCGCAGAAAGAAATAGGGGAAGTTCTCGACATTTCGATTTTGTTTATAAAACACGTTTGGATTTTGGTTTACGTCAATTATGATTGTAGATAATTATGTTTCAAAGAACTTTTTTATGTCTTCTGCTGATGAAGAGCATAGATTTGTGTGTAAATATATATATATATATATATA
>NC_068988.1:49554492-49555077 GCF_001194135.2 Octopus bimaculoides
ATATATATATATATATGTATATATATATATACATATATATATGTTTGTATGTATACACACACGCACACACACACACACACACATATAGCGAGAGAGAGAGAGAGAGAGAGAGAGAGACGTACACATTCACATACATATTTACAAATGCATATGTGTATATCAGTAATAACGTATCAGTCATGTTGTATTGGAAACATGATATTGGAACAAACTGCTAGGAACTCATACGAAAATATGAAAAATAAATAGTGAAGAAAAAAGGAAAAAACAGAATACAGTCGTGATTTCAATACAATAGATATATAAATTCATATTCTCACAGTCTTTACACACAAACACACGCATACATACTTGCACACGCACGCACGCACACATACTCACACACACATATCAAAAGACATATAACGAACCGGTGATACTCAAGAGTTTCTTCACCATGTAGTCGGTTCTTCAGAAAGTACAACACAAGATATGCGCACATACATACGCACAAATGCTCACGTGAATATACCAACTTATATATACACACAAACATACATATACAAAATATTTATATACATATATATATATATATATATATATATA
>NC_068988.1:49555087-49555663 GCF_001194135.2 Octopus bimaculoides
TATACAGAGAGAGAGAGAGAGAGAGGGGGGTGCAATGGGAGGTGGACTTTATTGGGTACAACACATGTGGGTCTTTTCGGGTACATCAATAAAATGTCTCACTAGAGGTTTCTTAATGTACCCGAAGAGACTCAGAACGGGTCGAAACATGTGTTGTACCCAATAAAGTCTATTACATATTAATACTGTTACCCTAACCGCCATTACGAAGTTCCTGCAACAAATCTACGGATAACAACAGGTAATCGATACAGTGCCGGTGCTTACTCATCATCTATTAATACACTTTGTGTAATTTCTCCATTATATATATATATATACCCGGAACCATGTGATTGGTAAGCAAGCTACTTACCACACAGCCGCTTCTGCGCCTATATATATATATATATATACACACACATATATATTCGCCTATAACAATGCATCGGAAATTTGCAATGGCTCCATAAATACCGTTTCAGCTATAACCTTGGAGCCCTAGTAATCCGTTACACCACTTACCTAGCGTACCTAATCATTTAGATTACCTGTGAACTAAACACCCATACTTTATATATATATATATATATATAT
>NC_068988.1:49555884-49559226 GCF_001194135.2 Octopus bimaculoides
TCGTAAGTTTGTGTTTTGCACATGGCAGCGTCCTCGAAAGCTGTTTGAAGCATGACAACTGTTTCGACCGCAGTTCTCCCCAGAAGGAAACATAATTTCACGGAAGCACGCTGTTCTTTCGTGTCAGCAATCGCAAAAATCGACGAACAGGGGACAAGCACTGCAAAACAAAGACGCACCACGTGGAAGTATGCCCAATAGAAAACGCCGGTCGGCAGCCTGATGCCTGAGGGTCACATCAAGTGGCTTCTAGCAGCGGAAGCCTGAACTACAACGGGCTTGTCCCACAGAAAATATTTCCGGTTACTTTTGGGGTACATCCTCATATAACTTAAAAGACTTGTTAGTTAGCGGCAGCGGAGAAAATTGGAAAAATCTTTGCCTTGGAGTATGGCATGAGACACGCGCTGGAACAGCCACTCCGACTCACGGGTCTCACACTTGCGTATAGTCATCTCTACTCCAATAGCAGTGAGCAGAGATGTAGTCCGGGGGCTAAGAACGCGGGAAATGTTCAACTGCCGCAGACTCGACGTTCGTTTATATAAATTTTCCATTTATAACAACTTTTCATTGCTGTTATATCATATAAAAACAAAGTAATTGTAGTGGCTTGCAAAAACAACAATTTTATTGCAGATAAATATATATTTCTAGAAAACCTTGCATTTGTACATCAGTTATTCTGAGTGCTAAAACTTCACATAATAATGTATACTTTATTTACAAAATAAATATATCACCATAGAAACGAAATATGTGTTAAGAAAAAATATTGTTATTATTGGCTTTTCATTCAGTGTTAGCCTTTCTGTGGATGCCAGCACAAAGGATTTTCAATTTCTATTTAGTATCGTTAATGACGAACGAATGTAACTCCTCTTTCAATACTGAGTCGGCTGAGAAATGACGATAGTCGGTAATTGACGCAGCTAAAACTATATTCAGCTAAATAAACTACGGGAAAGCCAATAACAAACTCTTCTTTCTCCGAGGGGGGCAGAATCTCCGTGGCAGTTTCACGAATATTGTATAAATTCCATTTGCTTGTTTAAATCTAACTTGAGCTATTTATTCTTTCTGTAACTGAAAGCGAGTTTCGTGTAATGAAACATCAACATTACTATGCATTTACTCCAAAAGTATGCTCCACCGAAACTTGAACATTCATGACTAGCCAATCGATAAACAAAATTTCATTTAAAAATCATTTAATGAAGGCAGAACATTGTCATATTTCTTTCTTCGAAGCCCTCTATAGCGTAGCTATATTATTTCCATTATATTAGTCTTAGTTTTAATTTTCTAAACAGAATTTGTGCAGTTTAATGACTGGTTATAGCATCGACCATTATCATTGAGATCAACCATTGTGGAATGTCTTGACCCTGATAATAAGTCATCCAACTGCATAACATATCAAATTATTTCTATTTCATAGTTTTGCACACTTACTAAATAATTGCCCATTTATACAAATTTCTGGGTTTTGTGTCGACTGAATTGTAACTTGTAATTTTGGCATTCATATTTTCATTAGAATAGGTACGCGTGTGTATGTATGCGTAAGTACATATGTATATATAGACTATGTAATATATCTTTATATGTGTCTATATAATGTGTGTGTCTGTCTGTCTGTGTGAGAGATAGAGTTATGTATGCTTAAATATAGAGAAAGAAACAGAGTACAGGAAGGCATACAAATGTAATTATAAAACCTATTTAAAGATCCTAGATACTACACTGACGTATAATCTAGAAGCAATAGAGGCTAATTCACATTATTAAATCGTGGAGTGAGAATAAATAGATAAATCGAATCTTAAATTAATACAAATTTCAAATCAAATGTAACAAAACGAACGAGGTTTAGCGACCAACTCGACACAGTATTGTCACAATCTTTTCCTCTTCAAATTTTGCCGAATATCACGCAATGCTTTCTGTTCGCCTGTGATGGCTTGATATATGAAATATGCATTGTGTAATGAAGTGACAGTACATTAACTTTGTGTTCAAACTCTTCAGACGCAACTGAGACCCATCCCAATACAACTGGGTTAGCTATTACTATTAGCGCTAGAGTAACTTCACACACACACACACACACACACACACACACACACACACATATATATATATCTTCTATCTTCTACTTGTTTCAGTCATTAGACTGCGGCCATACTGGGGCACCACCTTGAAACATTTTTAGTCTAATGAAACGGCACCAGTATTTTCTTTTTAAAGTCTGGTACTTATTCTATTGAGACCTTTTACCGAACCACTATGTTACGTGGACATAAACACACCAACACCGGTTGTCATGCGGTGGTGGGGACAAACACAAACACAGACACACAGACACACACACTTATACATACATACATATATGCATATACACACACACACACACACACACATATGTAATATTTTGGACTAATAAGTATATGTTAGTTAGTGTGCTGATGGGTTGAGTAAAGCAATGGCACAGTTTGGACTATCTGGTGTCATCCGCATTTGGGGTATATTTACGTTGGATCTTCTACAGGAATTCCGCAGTATTCGTTGAGATAATAATCGATTAAATAAATAGATAGAATTGGTATAAATCTTTATTTTGCACGACGATAGCTTCGACCCATCTTTTATGGGTAGGATGCTGTGCATCATATTGTGTTGCATCAATTTTGCAGTCTGGGTCACATCAAGTACATTCACACATAAAGCGGTGTCTCGCTAAAGATCTTGAGTTTGGGCGTTGGTGTTATTCGCCCGCTTCAGTTAGGGACTGAAGCATTGCTATGATTGTTCTCATTATTAAATATCCATAACAAATAACACACACACACACACACAAACACACACACATATATATATATATATATATAATTGTTAAAGAGGACAGCAAACACTAAGGCAAGGCAAATATCTCAAGTCGTATAGAATATTATTAATGGAAAAAAATTCAGTCTTACACCTGTTTCTGGAATATCCCGGAGTAAGACTAATAATATTGCATACGACTTGAGATGTTTGTCTCGCTTTAATGCTTGTTGTCCACTTCAACAATTTATATATCCGTTCAATCGGAAATCTGCAATGGCACCATAACTACTGTCTCGGTTATAACCTTGGAGTCCTAGTAATCCATTATAGCACTTACCTAACGTACCTAATCGTTTAGATCACCTGTGAACTAACCCCCCCCCATACTTTGTATATATATATGTGTGTGTGTGTGTGTGTGTGTGTGTACATATACATATATGTATATTTCATTTTCATATATATATAAATTTTATATATATGCATATATACATATATATAGAAATATATATA
>NC_068988.1:49559778-49561452 GCF_001194135.2 Octopus bimaculoides
ATATATATATATATATATACACACACACTCACACATACACAAACACACACAGAGGCACACACACAGAGTAACACACACACACGTATATATACCCAGACATATTCGTATTCATGTACACACATATTCATATCTACACATACGTGCACACATACGTGCACACACACGCATACACGCATACGTGCGTAGACATGTATATTAGTATATACATACAACAGGCTTACGTCCATACGTGCCTATCTATAACCTTTCCACTCATATACACGTAAATCCAGACCTACATATTCACGTCTTCACGTACTGGTTCAAGTGTGTATATACACACAAGCACATGTACACACATACACGCTAACGCAGACATACACATTCATCAACCTCAATGAGTACATACCCAAATCTATGTATTCTTCCTGCCTCATTAATTGTTCATACAGGACTGTTTTTGTTATTGTATTTTAGCAACATACTGTCGCATTCAAAAGTGTCATATATGAACATATATTACGATATATATGCATACTTAAACATATCTTTTGTCTCTTTAGTTAATCATTCTAATATGTGTTGTTGTTTTTTAACTAAACTAAAGTGACTCATGGCTGCATACTGCAATTATCATATATGAAAGTATCTAAATATATGATTGTGTCATAACATATTTAAACATATATAATAAAATTCGCACACATATATCAAAAGTTTCGACGTACTTCCCAAAACATGGTGTTTAAGATATGGAATAGCTATGATTTTATATCCAGTTGTCTATATCGTCTTCAACAATAATCTCAAAAACCTGTTATGTTAGATAGAGTTATATTGGGTATTTATATCTGGAATATATTGTCTTGGTTCATATTGTATACGTTGTAGCATTTTCATCTGGTTCTTCTGTGGTAAAAGTTCCAGGTTTGTTGCTCATAAGGTTGTCACTCAGGGAGTGGGGTGATAAATTGAAATGGTGGGCGTTATACGTTTTATGTGTTTAGTCTGTATCAGTTAGGTGTAGTTTCTATCACACAAGCAAATAAGACAATTGGCAAGCAGAAACCAATCTAAATGTCCTCTGGATAACCAATGTAACAGATGCAATGTAGTAACAATTTGAACAATTTTCATGTTTCATATTTAGATGTCATTATAAAATTGATTCAGTTGTTAAACATAAATAAATCTTGGAATTAAATAGTTTTGATTTACTGTCAGGTGACTTTTGGTCAACCCTGTATATATGTATACATACATAAAATACAAATATGTTTTTTTCGGGTATAAAATCTATTCTCATACTTGTTCTCACGGTTAATCTTATTCTGGTGACGGTGACGATTTCATATACATATACATACGTGTACATATATGTACGGACATGCATACATATATATGTGGGGGGGTATACAAATGTATGCACACACTCATATATATACATATATACATATATATATATATATATATATATATATGATTATTTTATAAACACTTTCGCTAAAATCATGTATCAGGAATGGATACGTGCTTTTACTTTAATACATTTCGCTCGAATTATTTTCCATGCATCGTTTTATTTCACCTATTTCCTTGGAGTTACATATTATTGGTATGAAATTTTATTTCCAAGTATTCCATTCAGTACTTTTCTAAACTTATACACTCAAAGTATTCTCATTTTATCTCTGC
>NC_068988.1:49561469-49562248 GCF_001194135.2 Octopus bimaculoides
ATATATATACACACGAATATTATTATTACTTTTTTCTACATATATTCTAGGTTTATCTTGGTACATCACTTTCAAGTGTATAAACTTCAAACATAAAGGTATTTAAGTTTTCTCGAATGTTCGACTTGTCTCGATAAATTCCGTGACTTTCAAAGCTGTGGCAAGATCAGTGTATATTAGTTTCAAATTTTGCCTCGGGGCCTCCGTATTCAGCTGGTACTTATTTTATCGACCTCGAAAGGATGAAAAGCAAATCCGGCTTCGGGAAAATTTGAACTCAGAACGTAATGCAGTTAAGCATTTTGCCCGACATGCTAACGTTTCTGCCAGCTTGCCACCGGATCAGTGTATATTAAAATATGTACTTATTTTGATGATGGTTATTCTAGCAAGGCGGTGAACTGGCAGAAACGTTAGCACCAAGGGCGAAATGCTTAGCGGCATTTCGTCTGTCGCTACGTTCTGAGTACAAATTCCGCCGAGGTCGACTTTGCCTTTCATCCTTTCGGGGTCGATTAAATAAGTACCAGTTACGTACTGGGGTCGATGTAATCGACTTAATCCGTTTGTCTGTCCTTGTTTCTCCCCTCTATGTTTAGCCCCTTGTGGGCAATAAAGAAATAAGTAACGTTAGCACGGCGGGCGAAATGCTTAGCGGTATTTAGTCTGCCGTTACGTCCTGAGTTCAAATTCCGCCGAGGTCGACTTTGCCTCTCATCCTTCGGGATCGATAAATTAAGTACCAGTTACGCACTGGAGTCGATGTAATCGACTTAATC
>NC_068988.1:49562369-49566970 GCF_001194135.2 Octopus bimaculoides
CATTTCGTCTGTCGCTACGTTCTGAGTACAAATTCCGCCGAGGTCGACTTTGCCTTTCATCCTTTCGGGGTCGATAAATTAAGTTCCAGTTGTGTACTGAAGTTGATCTAATCGACTGGCCCCCTCCCCAAAAAGTTTTGGCCTTGTGCTTAGAGTAGAAAAGAATCATCATTCTAACATACAGGGGATAAAAGCAAAAGTTTTATATACAATTTCGTATAGATACTTCTGCCTAAAATATAAAATGTTCTTTTATTCTTTTACTTGTTTCAGACGTTTGACAGCTGGAGCATCACTTTAATAATATATACATACACACACAAGCACACACACACACATATAATATATATATACACGACGGGCTTCTTTCATCCTCCGCATACCAAATCCACTCACAAGTCTTTGGTCGGCCCGAGGCTATAGTAGAAGATACTTACCAAGGTACCACGCAGTGGGACTGAACCCGGAACTATGTGGTTGGGTAGCAAGCTTGTTAGCACACAGACATGCCTGTGCCTAATATATATGTGATATATATTAATAATACTGTTTTCTTCTTATTATTATTGTCAGTTTATTTTATTTTTGCCAGCAGATGTGAACACCTAACAAGCTTCAGTAAGCCTAGACGAATTCTTCAAGGGAAACACAACCCATATTGCTGGATTCCAAATTTTAATAGAATACATAGGTTTCTTACTATCTAGGAACATTGATATGCTCCACGTCTTATATTGCCAAATTCCAAATTTTAATAGAATAAGTGGAATGCATAGGTTTCTTACATCTAAGACCATTGATACGTTCCACGTCTTGTACAATTGAGCCCTTTGCTAGATTCTGACATGTGTA
Source organism: Octopus bimaculoides (assembly GCF_001194135.2). Lineage (NCBI taxonomy): Eukaryota > Metazoa > Mollusca > Cephalopoda > Octopoda > Octopodidae > Octopus > Octopus bimaculoides. Next base: position 49,563,222 of record NC_068988.1, read on the forward strand.
TTCTATTTTATACACGAAATATTTCGTATCAGTAGTGTTATACGCACAAATGTATATACTTATATATGTACGTACGTATACGTATGTATGTTTACATGCATATATAAATGGACGAATGGATAAATGGATGAACACATATATATAAATATACATACATGCATACACACACTGATATGCATACATGTATTCTACGAAGAACATGCAGGGACAAATGCACATATAAAGGCGTTTTTATACTCTTACAAAAAAGTAAAACGTTACGAGAAAGGAAAAAAAAAGCTGGTTTTCTTTTTAAATTGTTCATGCATCGTATTTCTTAGTACCTTCCAGAAACACAGCTCTCACGTCTCAAAAGACATTTTCAAAACTCAAGTCGCTTTTTAGGCTATAAGCAAAATGAAAGACAAAAAAAAAAAATTCAACAACCATACGCACAAACATTACAACCAAAATTAACAACAATAAAAATAACAATATCAATAACAATAACAATGAAGTAAAAAAAGAAAAGAAGGAAGAAAAGAAAAAAAAGCAAAGACAAATCATTCTAAGAAAATAATTTTGAAAACCAAACCACAGATGACAAATTAACAAAGGCAAATAGGAGAGATGGAAAAAAAAGTTAGTGAAATTTTAGACAAACACAGAAAAAGATAATAATAATAATAATAATAATAATAATAATAATAATAATAATAATAATAATAATAAACGACAACCAACCCCATCTGTTGCGAACAGTTAATGGATTTTCCGTTGAACTGCTGTTCTTTATCTAGTCGTTTTTGCTGCCATTGTGGTTATTGTTGTAGTCGTTGTTATTGTCTTTTGTTTCTTGTTCTTTTTTTATTCCGTTAAGATTATTTGCTATGTTAATTAAAATGACATCTTGTGTATTCAATGCAGGTATTATATTTTTTTTTCAACTTCTTTTTGTTTCCTACTCATTATTTATTAGTCTTATCATATACTGTATTATCAATCATAATATTAATGATATTATTACAATATTACATCATATTTTTACTATGTATTAATATATTCTGTTTAGGTCTCCATTTTATTCAAATAATTCATTTTTTACTTAATTTTGATGATGAAATCAAATATTTGCTATACATACAGAGGTAGTCGTGTGCTAAAAGGTTAGTTTCACGACTATAGATTCCGCCCGACAGCATGGCTGAATGGACCATAATCTTCATTATTATTATTGCGTTATTTTTCCTCTCGGGCATTTTTTTTACATAACTTGCCAGATCATTTTATTACTCTCTAATTGTTATATTCCCAACATATGTATTTGGGATATGTATGTATATGATACTGTGTTTGTTTGTGTCTATATATGTGTCTGTGAGCGAGTATAATAATGTACTTACGCATATATATATATATATATATATATATATATGTATGTATGTATGTATGTATATATACAGACATATGTAGGAAAATATTTGGTTTCAGAAGAACTATGTATTAGCGAAAGCGGAACTTCTGTGCCGAAACATTAAATTTGTGCAATAATACTTTGTAACTCTGTATGTGCGCATGCGTGTGTGTTCGCGTGTGTGTGCGTGTGTGTGTATGTGTACGTGTGTGTGTGTGAGTGAAAGCGTGAGTATGTGAATTTGTGCTGATTCCGGGTGCATATAACAGCTATTTGAAAAAAACAACAGCACCAACACAAACAACTACAGCAACGATATTATTATTATTATTATTATTATTATTATTATTATTATTATTATTATTATTATTACACATGTCAGTCACAACGTGTAGAAATGTTTCCATTTCGCCCCTGTCTCTTGCTCCACAAGCCACGATTATAACACAGAAGCATCTTTTATGAAACGAACAAGTCTCTGGAGGTCAGAGAGAAAAAGATTGTTTACAATAATTTGGGTTAAAACATCAGGGATAGATTTCCAACTTTAGAATGTTTCCAAACAAGGAGAGCTTCCTTCCAGCCCCTTGGGTCCGATTGCGAAATAAACAACAGAATTAAAATCCACCCCGTGTAATGAACAATTAGACAAGGGGAATAAGTTGCTGGTATGCTAATGTTTTTGACTTGTTTCCACGTCTCACTCTATCTTATTGTATATCTTTTTCTACTGTGATTTTCTGTGCTTACCTATTTAATTTCTGTCTACATAAGTAGCTATGTAGTTATTTACATATATGTCTATCTCTCTATTTGGCTATCATTCTGTCTATCCGTCTATCTCATTTTCTCTCTCTGTACGCACATACACACACATATACATACACACACACACACACACACATATAATCCTTTCTCCATTTGTATTCATGAAAGCTCCATAAGTAATTATATTGGATACACACGCACGCATACACATACACGCACGCACGCACACAAATACATAAGTGTGTATGTATATATATATATATATATATATTTGTGTGTGTGTGGTGTGTGTATATATATATATATATATATATATACATATGTGTATATATATAGATATATATGTATATGTATATAAATAGATATGTATATATATACGTATATGTATGTATGTATATATTTATATATACATATATATATATATATATATATATATATATATATATATATGTTTATACATACTCACACACACATACATTTATACATATATACATATGCATATATTTTAATATCATTAGACACGAATACACATGTGTACTTACATATATATGTAAATATGATATGTTCTGACATACGTGTATGTGTGTAAGACAGGCATTTCGTATCTATATCAGCACGAATGGACCAATCTAAAATGAGAAGACCTAAATTGATATGTTGAGCATTTTGTCACCTGAACGAATACATGTGGGTGGAGTACGCGGAATAGAGATAGCTTGAAGCTTCTTATGAATAAATACATTTTAATGCATGTGTTTTGTACTTTCTTCCTCGTCTTCACACCCACAGTTTGTACATATAGATAGATAGATAGATAGATAGATAGATAGATAGATAGATAGATAGATAGATAGATAGATTATTGTACAAAACGCAGTTGCTTGTAATCGTCCTGTGTATAGAATTCAATTTACTTTACACACGCAACTCAGTTGAAAATTGATTTGCTCTAAAGTACATTATGGTGTTAAAATTCACATTGGTTTATGCAACAGTAATACATCACACACAGATACATACGTATGCACTTCCACACACATAATATGTATCTCTGTGTTTGTATGTGCGCGTGTGTATATATGTTGTGTGTGCGTTCGTGTGCGTGAATGTTTCCTAGTCTATATTTTTCGAATTGCACAACAATGGATAAAGAGACGGTCGGTATCTCGTCGAGAAGAAAATTTCAACGGAATTAAACATCAACAGCCTAAACGTATATGCATGCGTCTATTGTATATATCTATGTATGAAAGAAATATTGCTTTCAAGCTTTTAGCGCAAGGCCGGCAATTTCTGAGGAGGGGTAAGGTCCTTATTTTATCGACCCTGATAATTGGCAACAAGAAGAGTGGCAACCATGATGTTTCAGATAACATCGTTATCTTTGCACTTACATTTGCATTCAATCATTATTCTTGATTAAGTAAGCTATTTCTTTTGGTCAGTACCTTGGTTAAATGATTTCTATTATAGCCCCGAGATACCGAATGTGTCAGTGAATTAAACAAGCGGAAGCCGCGTAAATGCCCGACGTGCACACACACACACACACACACACACACACACCACACACACACACACACACACA
>NC_068988.1:49567183-49569731 GCF_001194135.2 Octopus bimaculoides
TATATATTGTTGAGTCTAGAGGGAGTCATTCTGTTTTAATGCCTTATTAAATAACACACTCACCGGTTCAATTTCTACTCATTTTATTTTCCTAGAATTTTCGTTACTCCTTGCAAACTCTCCAATAGTTGTTCATTCCGTTATCGGAGCTGCGTTATTTTTTTGTTCGTCTGTTTGTGCGCGTGTGTGTCTGTGTGTATGGGTTTGTGTGATTATGTATATGTGTCTGTTATGCATTGATGTGTATCTCCATATGTGTCCTTATATGTGTGTGTGGAGTGTGCATGTGTGTATATGGTCATGTGTTTCCGTCTCCTTTTGTGTATACGTGTTTGTGTGTGTGTATGTACCTGTCTATCCGTATTGCCTATGTGCCTGTATATCTACTTATCCATCTGTTTGCCTGCATATCCATTTACCGACGCGCATGTATATATATATATATATATATATATATATATATATTTATATTTATATACACGTCTACATAACAGCCTACTAACAAATTTACCTGTGTATATATAAACTGTGGTTATTGGGGTATCACTTCCTGTTATGCGTATTTCCTATTTATGAGCACGTACTCTTGTATTTGTTTGAGTGTTGGGTCCTTCGGGTGCTTGGATAAAATGCAGATGTCAAGTTGACCCGGTGTGCTTCCATGTCGGTCTTTGGCATGTTGGTAAAGTATGGGGGACAGTCTATGGTCGTCATATTGCCTCAAATATTTATTTAATCTCTCAGCAATGCTTCTAAATGTCTCACCAAATTATGTCATGTTCGTGTCTTTACAAATATCCTCTATGCACCTTATGCTGTAGACTACATTTCTAATTCTAGAGTTAATGCCAAGGTTAATCTTACACCTCATGCAGTCTTCATTGGTGCTCGTAGTATTTTCGAAAGAGCACATCCTACACGCACACTCCACACACACACAAGGACACATATGGAGACACACATCCATACGTAGCAGACATGTACATAGTCACACAAACCCATGCACATAGACACAGTCAAACATATATACACAAGGAGATAGAGGTACACACACAAATACATACATTCACACACGTACACACAAACATGCACACACAAACACATGAATATGCAGATTGTATACAAACGTAGACACACGCATATATATATATATATATATATATATATATATATATATACACACATACATACATACATACATACATACATACATACATACATACATACATATGTGTATACACATGAACACCGATGCACACACAAGCACACAAACAAACAAAATGAACGCACCTCCGATAACGGACAGAGTCAATGACTATTGAAGAGTTTGCAAGAAGCAACGGAAATTTTAGGAACAAAAAATAATAAAGGAGTGGAAATTGAACGGTGAGTGTGTTATTTAATAAGGCATTAAAACAAAATGACTCTCCCCCGACACACCAATATATGCTTCAACACACGAATTCACATAAAATTCATATTCCTTTTTCAAATTTATTGATAAAAAATAAGACATGTCCTTTATTACATGGGAAAATAAAAGTAAATCTTCATATTTCAACGTAAGCACCAGTGGCGTCAACAAATTTCCTCAAACGGCCAGGGATGGAATGAACAAACTTCTGAGCTTCTGCAGTCACAATATTCAGGTTTTAGCTCCTGCACGTAATGGGGTTCCCACGGGCGCAAATTCAATTTATTATGCAACACCGTTGGTATTGTATGTCCTGTTACTCTACCTTCACGAGCTGCTTGACGTGTTAATTTTTACGGGCTGCGATTTAAAAAGTTCCTGCACTGTTGTCATGTTCTCCGGTGATCAGAATGCGGTTGGACGGCCACTTCTCCCATCGTTCACTGAGCCCGTGGTCATCAGCTATTCATGACAACTATTTATTGTCTCTTGACGTAGTGTTGCCTGTTTACCTTTCCATGCACGCCACCAGTACTAAACCAAAACAATGGAATTCTACACTTCATAACATGCGGTTATCTTAGCTCGCCCCTGAACCGTCAAGCGATCGGCAATATGGAAAATACGCAATAAGAAATACGACAATAAGAAAATGGAAAATCCCCATTAGTGTTGTCTGTTTAAAAAATGTTTTCGTCATGACTTCAGTGATACTAAAAGTTCTATAAACAATTTCTAATGCCTAGTTACTTTCCACCTTCCACCCACCCTGTGTATATATATGTCATAGTTGCACCCTCGTTACACGAGAAAAGCCATTGCCAAAAGACTTGCTGAAATAATTCATTATTGATGCAATTATTGATGCCTTTATATGACATTTAAGCCCAGCCAAAGTTTTACACATTATACATACATACATGCATACATACATACATACATACATACATACATACATACATACATACATACATACATACATAGAAATAGGTGTGTGCATGTTAGTGTGCGTATAAGCACGTATATATTTATTGAAATTTTATATCAAGACTGGAATGGGTCTTTTAATGATCATTTCATCATTTCGTGCTTCCTTCGTTCTAAATATTTCAGTTATGGCTCGTGAATATATAT
>NC_068988.1:49569741-49572398 GCF_001194135.2 Octopus bimaculoides
TATATATATATATATATATATATATATATATATATATGTGTGTGTGTGTGTGTGTGTGTGTGTGTGTGTGTGTGTGTGTACATATATATACACGGAAAATAGGAATGTTCTTACATATTCGTCCAGCATGTACAATTTTGTCATTCCTGTTAGCAAATAAAATATGTATAATGTTGAATAATTTATACGAAAATATTTTCCCAACTTCCTGGTTATGTGTGTGTGTGTGTGTGTGTGCGTGTGTGTGTGTGTGTGTGCGTGCGCGCGTGCGTGCGAGTGTGTGTGCACGTATGTGTGTGTGAGAGAGAGAGAGAGAGAGAGAGAGAGAGAGAGATAGAGATAGAGTTATTGGTATCCAGAAGCTCCAATGTGGCAGGTAAGAGCTATGGAAGGACCATAGTTAAACTCTCGGTTCGATAGTAATTCGAGTGAGGAGTCTAATGCGAGTCTTGTATGAGCATGCATATGTTAAATAAAATGAGACAACAAAGCTTTGTTGTCTCATTTTATTTGACACCCACACACATGCATACATACATACATACATAATACATGCATACATACATACATACATACTATATATACATATATATATATATATATATCTTTTACTCTCTTTTAGTAGTTTCAGTTATTTGACTGCGGCCATGCTGAAGCACCGCCTTTAGTCGAGCAAATCGACCCCAGGACTCATTCTTGGAAGCCTAGTACTTATTCTATCGGTATCTTTTGCCGAACCGCTAAGTTACGGGGATGTAAACACACCATCATCGGTTGTCAACCGATGTTGGGGACAAACACAGACAGAAACACGCGCGCACACATATATATATATATACATATACATATATACGACGGGCTTTTTTCAGGTTCCGTCTACCAAATCCACTCACAAGGCTTTGGTCGGCCCGAGGCTATAGTAGAAGACACTTGCCCAAAGTGCCACGCAGTGGGACTGAACCCGGATCCATGTGGTTGGTAAGCAAGTGACAACAAAAGAATATTAGGTAAATAGAGGATATTTATATATTTATAATTTAGGATAATCATTAAGTTGTCATAATAGTACTCAGAGTTTCAAATGCCGGAGCTAAGAGGGGTGGCGAGTCAATTACATTGGCCCCGGTGCTCAACTGATACTCATTTTAAAGTACAGCCGGAAGAACCGCCGCTAAGCATTTTCCTTGGTGTGCTAACGATTCTGCCTTCTCACCACCTTTTAATATGTAATTATTGGTATCAAATTTTGACACAAGACCAGGAAGTTCCAGGTGGTGGGTTCAGTCAATTTCATCGACCCCAGTGTTCTACTGGCACTTATTTTATCGACCCTGGAAGGATGGAGGGCAAATCCGACCTCAGCAGAATTCGAACACAGAATGTAAAGACAGACAAGATGCCGCAAAGCATTTTATCCGGCGTGGTAACCATTTTGCCAGCTCGCCGCTATTTAATATGTTATTACTTATAACAAAATTGCATAAATAGATTCAGATGGCTAGACGGCAAAAATAATGAGGCAACACATTTATCTACGAATTTGACTTTTGAACCAACAAATGTGCCTCTACATATTTGTAGGAATTGATGGAAACAGCAGTCTATTCACACATAACCATCATGTCCGGGGAATGACTTTAAACTGCATCCGGTCGTGGAGTCCTGGTTTGGGAGATTCAGGGGTTTGAGGTGTGTGGAATCACCTCTTTGCCACTATTGTTTCCAAGTTTATTCTGACCCAAAGTAGTAGCAGCAGTCAAGGCCTCAGTTATGGGTTAAGAAGCATGGTAGAAACTCCAAGCGCAAATCCTTACTGCATTGTGCGTGCCTTGAGAAATGAAAAGGTGAGAATAAAGAAGTGGAGCCCTTCGGGCCGTCCCTTGCTCACTTTGACTCCAAGTTAGTGGGAGCTCGGCTCATCAGCCCTGTCAAGCAATTCATCTAGAAGACAACTCCAATGTAAAACCCATAGCTTGCTGACCACCGCAGTCGTTTTAACCCGCTGGGCTATTGTGACCAAATGAAAAGATCGAGATCGGATTACACGAATTAATTCTCACTTTAAAATTGCTAAGCGCGTACAAGAACAAAAGTCTAGCAGCATCAAGAACAGATTTACAGAGCCCCTTAAGGGCATCCTGATTGGTCCCCATGAACTTCGGGTGCGAAAAACTGCCAGCAGTTTTTTTTTTTTTTCTCTAACCCTTATTGGTCACGACCCGAATGCCTTAGCTCATAGATCTACTCGACCGCAGTTGACCTCAGTTTAAATGATAACGACAACACGTGACCACCATCCCATTTCACATTCATCAGATAATTTGAACAAAATTGTCGTTTTAATCTGAACAGCATCAACAACAACAACAACAATAATAGCGGCACCAGCTTAATGGGTTTCTTATTGTTAAGTTCTGGCCAATAAAAGAAATCGTTATTACCATTGTCGTTGTTGTTGTTGTTGTTGTTGTTGTTGATTTTGATGGTGTTATTGTCGTTGTTCTTGTTGTTATTGTTCTCCTATCAACAACAATCTAAAAAACAAGATGCAGTCATCTAAATCGACTAAATATGAAACTGATTACCGTGTGTCTGTGCGTGCGTGTGTGTGTGTCTGTGTGTGTGTGTGTGTGTGTGTGTGTGTGTGTTTGTCCCCC
>NC_068988.1:49572813-49577307 GCF_001194135.2 Octopus bimaculoides
ATATATGTATGTATATATAAATATACATATACACACACACATATATATACATATATATGGATGTCCTATATCTGTGTTTTGTTCAGAATGTGTCTGTATATATTGAAATGTGTACACACATGTCCAATTGTTTGTGGTACGTGTATGTGTGTGCAGGCGCTTACGTACACAGACGTACAATACGCACATGTCTATGCATATATATATATATATATATATATATATATATATATATATATACATGTATGTATGTATGTATGTATGTAACACCCACAAAAGTGTATGTACACTTACTGCTAAATGTACACAGACGTATTGATATTGTGTGTTGTACACATACGTGCCTCACGTGAAAAGGTCATCAAAATGAGAAGGACAATTACAAGAATGAACAACTAGTTCAAACTATTAAGAATCAACTGCCAAGATTCTTTGTCATTGTTAAGACATCTTGGAGCCGAAGATTCCAAAATTTGTGGCGCACATTTTTAGTCATACACATACACACACACACACACACACACACACACACACACACACACACACACACACACACACACACACACACACACACACACGCATATATATATATGCATATGAAACATATGCATATATATATACACAAAGACAGTTACGATTGTTTATTCAAGTACAAACATATTGTGTCTATAATGTTTAAGTAGATTTCCTAATAACCCCTCACTAAACAAAGATCAACTGTATAAACCACAAATACAAGACACATATCTGAAAATAAGATGAGAGGCTTATTAGGCAATGGGCTCGCTGCTTTCTTCCCAGGGAAACTACATGAAAAGGGATAGCCAATTATATATACTTATATACTAAAACTCTTTACTGCCTCTGTAGTTTACTATGCGTGTGTCGGTGGGTGTACGTGTCTATTTTTGTGCTAGTGTTTGTGAGTGTATACATATCCGTTCATGTGTGTGTGTATGTGTGTGTGTGTGTGTGTGTGTGTGTGTGTGTGTGTGTTTGTGTTTATTGCTGTATCCGTGTTTACGTCTCTCTGTGTATGTGTATGTAATTACGTGTCTGTGTCTCTTTGTGTATGTGTATGTAATTATGTGTCTGTGTTTTGCATGATTGTGTCTCTATGTCTCTTTGTGTGTGAGTCTTTATAAGTGATTAGGTATTTATACACCTATTATCTAGGCTTATGTCTGCATTTATGAATGTCGTGGTGTGTTTGTGTGGGTGTATGTATGTGTTTATGTCTGCGCTCTTATTTAACTATGTTTGAAGGTCTTTGTTTCCATGTGCATAGGTATGAATGTGTATGCATATATCTTTATGTATGTGTTTTACATGCATCTTTGTGTGTATATGTATTTATGTGTATGAGTGTACGTGTGAGTGCAAATCTGCTTATATATATATATATATATATATATTTATATATGTGTGTGGGTATTTGGGTGTTGCTCCTCCTTGTTCCTCATACATATATTTCCCATGAAGATTTTTTTGTCAGTCGTCACAAAGAAAAAAAATAGCTCAAACCACCTAACTAAGTGAACGTGAGCAATCTGATTTCGATTCCAGTTTGTCATTTTTCACTCCGCATTTTCTAACAGAAAAAATACAAATGTTGAAACCTTCCATTACTCATCTCTTTGTATAGCGGAAAAGAACACTCAACTCAGATACAAGCATAAACTCAGATACAAGCATAAACTCAGACTAAGAAACACTAATGAAAGGAGGGTGGTGTTGGTGATGACGTTAGAAGACTGAGTTGCTGTGTAAATTTTCAGAGTTCGACTAGTAATTCACTGATCCCGGATTCAAATTCTGTTGCATCTAGTTAAATATAAGACTGACAGCAAATCATAATTCCTATTTCCATAACGACCTGAATATTCCAGAAAATGGAAATTGAAACGTTACGCTGTTCTGCTCCTTGTGCACCAACGATGTTGCCTCCATGTGCTCTTGCAGGACATGCTAAAAATAATAACCAAATCTTCCCCAAGTAACATACTACGTAAGCGTATATTTGAGAATATAGTCAGATGTACAAATAAAATGATATGATGATCACTATATAATCATATTTATACATACATTTATACATATTTATGTGTGCATGTTTGTGTATATATATGCATATACACGTATATGTATATGTGAGTATATATACATATACATACATGCATACTTACTTACATACATACATGCATATACATTATATCCAGCGAGGACGCATAGCCTAACGGTTAGGGCATTACGAAAGCGAGATCGTGTTTTCAGTTCCTAGACCAGGTGGTGAGTTGTGTTCTTGGGCAAAACATCTCACGTTGTTCTGCGACCACTTTGACACCAGACGTGTGGTACACTGTGCACCTGTTCAGGAAACTTCGATTTTATTGCGGGGTGGGCTAATGTAAAGCTCATACATTTGATCCCTATAAAGAAATCAATTGTACAGGTCGTTCGCCAAAACCTGAACGCTCATATTTCTTCGTCTTCGATGGGAGAGTCCATCATATCCAATTATGAATTAAAAATAGCCGAAGTGTTGTAAACATTATCCTCTCTTATTCTAGGCACAAGGCCCGAAATTACTTACTTTATCAACCCCGAAAGGATGAAAGGCAAAGTTGACCTCGGCAGAATTTGAACTCAGAACGTAGCGACAGACGAACTACCTCTCAGCATTTCGCCCGGCGTGCTAACGTTTCTTATTTCTTTATTGCCCACAAGGGGCTAAACATAGAAGGGACAAACAAGGACAGACAAATAGATTAAGTCGATTAAATCGACCCCAGTACGCAACTGGTACTTAATTTATCAACCCCGAAAGGATGAAAGGCAACGTTGACCTCGGCAGAATTTGAGCCCAGAACGTGACGACGGACAACACTAACGCTAAGCATTTCGCCCGGCGTGCTAACGTTTTTTATTTCTTTACTGACCACAAGGGCTATACAGAGAGGGGACAAACAAGGAAAGACAAGCAGATTAAGTCGATTATATCGATCCCAGTGCGTAACTGGTACTTATTTAATCGACCTCGAAAGGATGAAAGACAAAGTCGACCTCGGCGGAATTTGAACTCAGAACGTAGCACCAGATGAAATACCGCTAAGCATTTCGCCTGGCGTGCTAACGTTTCTGCCAGCTCACCGCCTTATGTTATAAACATTATCGACTGATATAATGTAGGTGTTTCGCTTGTTCACCGGAGGCTAACTGAATCGCTAGTTTATGGCTGTATCGAAATAGTGTAAGAACCATCTGCTGGTATGCCATGGCGATGCATACCGCAGTGAACTGGCGAATAAAACGCACACACTGAGTATGTGCAGTCGACAACATATATATGTATATATATTTATATGTGTGTCTATGTTTATCCCCACCACCATTACTTGACAACTGATGTTCATCATAAAGCGACCGATAGAATAACTACTCGGCTTACAAAAAAATAAGTCCTGGGATCGATTTGTTCGACTAAAGGCAGTGCTCCAGCATGGCAGCAGCCAAATGACTGAAACAAGTAAAAGAATAAAAGAATGTGTGTGTGTGTGTGTGTGTGTGTATGTGTGTGTGTGTGAGTGTGTGTGTGTGTGTGTGTGTGAGTATGTGTGTGTGTGTGTCTTTACAACTATGTTTGTTCCCTATTGCTGTTTGACAACCGACGGTGGTGTGTTTACGTTCACGTAACTTATTGATTCGGCAAAAGAGAATGATAGAATAAGTACTATGCTTAAAAAATAGTAAGTACTAAAATTCCCCAGGGCGGTGTTCCACTATGGCCGCAGCCTAATAACTGAAACAAGTAAATGAGTGAACGAAAAGAAAGATGAAAACTCTTTTTGTATATACAAAGAGAGTGAGAGAGAGATACCAATAGATAGACGTGTACTTAGATAGGCTATACTGAGTGTGAAGTATGTGCTTCATTGCTAATAGTTAATTTCTTGGTACTACCAAAAGGAGCTTTTCTTCTTTTTCTTTTATTATTTTTCCTATAGAAAATCATGCCATTACCAAACACTGATTTGAAATCAAAACTGCCTAGTAACTAGCATAGGTGAATTAATGCTACAACTCCCACACGATTTCATATGTGTCATATCCAACATTTCGGATATTAAAAAGAATAATGTACTAAAAGACGTAGTTAAGATATCCGAAATACATATAAAGAGATGATATGTCACTCGGAGGTCTCTTCAAATATAAAAGAATTTTCATGACAAATAAAGTTGTTTGAGAAAGTTGACGCCATAAATGCTATCAAATTCATATAGGTATAGAATTCACACATTATAATATATGTGTGTGTGTGTGTGTGTGTGTGTGTGTGCTAGGGGTGCGGACAAAATGATATATGATGATAGGAATAGCTTCTATAAAAGTGGAACTAGCTTCCTGTCTCAGTAATACCGCCTGGGAACATTTATATGGAAAATTTCGGTTAATTAAGGAAAAGGGAATATTAAAGAATATATAGTTGTGTGT
>NC_068988.1:49577390-49580300 GCF_001194135.2 Octopus bimaculoides
TATATATATATATATGTGGTGTGTACACACATGCATACTTGAATGTATATGTCTTTACGTATGTATGTATATAGAAGCAACAATTTTTTCACTCGTTCCTTAGATTCTGGTTAAATTTAGGGATGGGTGTGGAGATATTCCTGTTTCAAATCTGGTTGATTGATTGTTCCCATAACTCTGAATGGAAACTTCGGGGTGGCGGTTTTTTGGCATGTTTTCAATATATGCTGGTGTTATATATCTTTTGTCCATCAATTTTTGCGGAGATCTCCGCTCGATCACAGAGAAGTAACAAAATATTCATGTTTGCACAGAAACTCCTTCCATACTGGCTGTGATTAGCTGTTCATTATGTTTGTATGAGACGTCTGTCATCTCTCACAATAACATATTTTAATGCAGAGTTTTCTTTTTCTTCTTTTTTTTTTAATCTAAGTTTTTGTTATTCATGACCTTACTGGTGATGAAGGCGGGGAAATTTCGGCAGAGTGTCGATTAGAATGCTCTGTGGTGTTTCTTCCTGCTCCTTGTGCACCGAGATCAAATCCCGCAAGAATCATTATTGCCCTTCATACCTTCTGCGTCGATAAATAAATTATAACTGAACAAATATTGAGGCGTTCCCTGTCTTCTCACCCACCTCTTTTTCTTACTCTCTTCCCTATCTATCTCTCTATATCTATCTATCTATCTTTTGCACTTTCATTTTCCATGTTTGGTTCCATCCGTCAAATTGTATCGTTTATAAAGTCAAATTCCCATAAAAGCATTGGGTAATCATCTTTGATCACCCCTTCATCTTTCATTACATGATGATGTAAAGAAAGTCACTAGTCGTTGTGTGAAGAACTGATAGCACGAGAATGAAAGGACATCATTAGGTTCAATAAAGCCAAAGAGAAAGAAGAATATTTTGTTGTCAGGGAGCAGAGAGAGGAAACCCCCAAAATATCCTCCTTAATCATCAATCAATTTAACGTCATCTTTTCCATGCTTGCATTTGTTTGACGGAATTTTAGGCGAATATTCTACGGCCAGGTGTCCTTTATGTGACCAACCCTCATCCGTTTCCAAGTAAGGTAGTACTGGTTTCAAATTTTTGGTACAAGAGCAGCAAGTTCAGATGAAGGGGCTACGTCGATTATATTGACCCCAGTGCTCCACTGGTTCTTATTTTATTGACCCCAGAAGGATGAAAAGTAAAGTCGACTTCCTCAGAATTTGAACTCAGAACGTAGCAACGCTCGAAATACCGCTAAGCATTTTGCCCGGCGTGTTAAAGATTCTGTCAGATCACCGCCTTAATGATGATGATGATGATGATGATGATGATGATGATGATGATGATGATGATGATGATGATGATGATCATGATAATGATAATGATAATGATAATGATAATGATAATGATAATAATAATAATAATAATAATAATAATAATAATAATAATAATAATAATAATAATAATAATAATAGAAACAAGAGCACTCAGAGTGCGTAAACCTCCGGTAAAGCAACACCAGCCTCCACTCAATGATTAGCCAGAAATGATTTTAAAAATGAGAATATCTGAAATAAACTCGACTGCGCTCACAAACGAGAATACTAAAAATGAAACCGACCGCTCGCAAAAATTAAGTAAATTAAAAGAAAAGGCAAAATGATCCAGAATCCTTGTCCGGTACCGGATTGATTCCAATATCTAATCAGTTCGTGCCAGTAACGACGCCGAACATCCCTGAAAGTTTCATCCGAATCCATCCAGTAGCTCTTGGGATATTTTGTTCACGGACAAGCAAACAAGCAAACACGACTGAGAACAATACCTCCGCCTTAGCGAAGGCGGAAGTAATAATAGTAATAATAATAATCCTTTCTACTATTGGCACAAGGTCTGAAATTTTCGGGGAGGGGGTAATTCGATTACATTGACCCCAGTGTATCACTGGTACTTAATTTATCGAACTTGAAAGGATGAAAGGCAAAGTCGACATCGACGGAATTTGAACTCAGAACGTTGCGACGGGCGAAATACCGCTAAGCATTTCGTCCGGCGTGCTAACAATTCTGCCACCTCACCACCTTAATAATAATAATTGTTTCAAATTTTACCACAAAGAAAGCAATTTGGAGGGAAGGGATGAGTCAATTACACCAACCCCGGTGTTCAACTGGTACTTATTTTATCGACCCCGAAAAGGATGAAAGACAAAGTCGACTTCGGCGGAATTTGAACTCAGAACTTAAAGACGGACGAAATGCTGCTCGGTACTTAGTCTCCTCAGCCTAGCAGCCCATGCTTCGTATCTTTCTAATGTATCTAAGTATTTCAATGTTGTAACCAGTGTTTAGATATCAGTTTTGTTAGTTCATGCTTGCTTATAGTCTGCCCAAGGAAAATATATAAAGAAACATGGTCACTTAAGGTAGAGATTGGACAGAGCTAGGAGAGTCAGATAGAATACCACACGATATTCGTTCCGGTTATATGCATTCATAGTTCATATTTCGTCACCGTCTACCTCAGTGGTGGTCTTTTTCCGTCTCTCAATTCAACATACTATTCACTGAATTGCAAGCTCTCGGAAAAGGTTTCCAGCTAGGTGGTAATTTCCTCTCACCCTCAAATTAGTTTTGGCTACTCTATAACAATCTTGCCAAGATAAAAAGAAAATTTATGTGAAAACGTGGACATATACATTTCTACAAAATGTATATGCATATATATGTGGATATGTACATGTATGTATGCATATTTTTCAGAAATGGTTTTGTAGTAAGAAACTTGCTTCCAACCACATGGTTCTGAGTTCAGTCCTGCTGCGTGGTGACTTGGGCAAGTGTCTTCTACTAGAGCCTCGGGCCGACCAAAGCCTTGTGAGTGGATTTGGTAGAAGGAAGCCGTCGTAT
>NC_068988.1:49580358-49581546 GCF_001194135.2 Octopus bimaculoides
ATATATATATATATATATATATATATACGTTTGTATTTTTATTTGTGTTTGTCCCCACCACCATCGCTTGACAACCGATGTTGGTGTGTTTATGGCCCCGTAACCTAGCGGTTCGGCAAAAGAACACGATAGAATAAGTACTAGGCTTACAAAGAATAAGTCCTGGGGTCAATTTGTTCGACTAAAGACAGTGCTCCAGCTTGCCCGCAGTCAAATGACCGAAACATGTATAGGAATACAAAAGAATAAAAGAATATATGGATATATATGTATGTATGTATGTACATATACATATAAATGTATGTATATATGTGTGTGTGTGTGTGTGTGTGTGTGTGTGTGTATGTATACACAAGTATATATGTATGTATAAATGTGATTCAAAAAACAGAGGAAAAGACAAGAAAAAACAACAAGAGGACGTAGCATATGTAAAGCTTTTAATAAGACGCTCAGAGAAAGAATAGAGTGGTGATTTTACGTTTCGAGCATAGCTCTTATTCGGAAACAGGAAACATAGGAAAGTCCAAAGGAAAATGAAAAAGGAAGGAGAGAAAAAATCGCCAACAGTCCACGTGTAGTTACAGTTTTGATGATTGTATAAGTATGTGAGTATATATATATATATATATTTATATATATATATATATATAAGTAAAAGTGAATGATAGAGAAATATATATATATATAAATATATATATATATATAAATATATATATATACATATTTTTCTGTTTATGGATATATACGTAAGAATATATTTATGTATGTACGTACGTATGTATATGTGTATGTTTCTATGTAGGTGTATATGTATGTATACTAAGACAGACAATAAAAAAAAACATTCATGAGAGCGGAATAGTATGCATAGCTTTCACTTCATTTATAACCACCCACCTACCATCTCACTCCTATTTTCCGCGTCACAGCCATTCTCACCCCTGCAGCCCCACAACACCCATTATCTCTCCGGTATACGCACAACCGTAACAGACACATACCCGCCCTCCACATACACACACACATACACATACAGACATATATGTACATACATGTGTGTGTGTGTGCGTGAGCATATAAATATTTATGTCTGTTTAAAAGGGTATATGTACATATGCATGCATACACATACACACACACACACACACACATATATATATATATATATATATATATATATATATA
>NC_068988.1:49581556-49581850 GCF_001194135.2 Octopus bimaculoides
TCCAACCACGTGCTTTCACATACCAACTTTCTCACACACACACACACACACACACACACACACATATATATATATATATATATATATATATATATTCACGAGCCATAACTGAAATATTTAGAACGAAGGAAGCACGAAATGATGAAATGATCATTAAAAGACCCATTCCAGTCTTGATATAGAATTTCAATATATAAATATATACGTGCCTATACGCACACTAACATGCACACACCTACATACGCAGGCACACGCACATATATATATATGTATATATATATGTGTGTGTGTGTG
>NC_068988.1:49583064-49589536 GCF_001194135.2 Octopus bimaculoides
GTGTGTGTGTGTGTGTGTGTGTGTGTGTGTGTGTGTACATACATACATGCGCACACTCACACATTGTACAATATATTATCCCACAAAACTTTTCAGTCTTGAAAATCGTAAGATGAGACTGATAATCACGGGTATATCGTGATTTTTCCAATTCCCGACTCTTCATTCATTCATATATATACAATATCTACATACATAATACATACATACGTATATATACAAACACACACACACATATATATATACAGACGCACACACACACACACACACACACACAGACACACACACACGCGCACAAACAAACAAACACAACACACACATATGTACATATGTGTGCGTCTGGCTGGGCATCTCTGTGAGATTGTCTGTGAATATGTGTACGTGAGCTTCTGTGTGTGTGTGAGTGTGTGCGTGTGTGTACATCAGGCTGAATAAATGGTGGGGGTGCTCAATCTATGTAGGGGAGTGTATTTGTTCGAAGCTGATTATTCGATTAATCATTCCGACGCCACCTACACTGATCCAGCACCGTGTGATAGAGAGCTGCGTTCCATATTTTATTCAGACAGCTTATATTTAGCACTGTATAATTCAATATGGCCTTTAAAAAACAAAAAAAAGGGAAACACGACATGGTACATCTCGAGGAAACTTAGCTGCTGTATCTAACATACCACAATATAGAGCTCTACTCATCATCATCTTTATGTCTTTGTGAAATATATGACTTCCAGGAAATAGAAGAGAACAGAAATGGGAATAGCGAGGGAATATGAAAAGCAATTAATGATCCTGAGCTGTATTGTTTTATAGTTTAACATCAGGTGAACTCTAAATAAGCTTTTCTACGGGATTGTCGAATGGATGATCAGGTTCAATCTACAGGTTCATTGTTTTAGGTATAGTAGACCCTTGCCTTATCAGGGATCGTACAACAAAGACAAACCTTCAAAATATATGCAACTTAAACTGGAGGGTTCTCTATAGCAATCATCTGCCACAGTATTTTTGGCAAGATATTTAGGGTTTCAATTCAGAGTTTTCGTTTCCCGGACAGATATTGTAATTACAAGGATGCATTATTGCCAGTGATCGCTATCTCAACTATTTCTTTATCACTGCATACTATGCATTACAACATACAATGTTTTATTAAGTGAAGAGAGTTGTTACATACGAGAGTGTGCTGAAAAGTTCTTGGCTTTAAGGGTGGCACGAAAGGCCTGGTTGGAGGCTCTACTTTCTGAGTTCTTTTACATGGCTTAGAAAAATAAGTGTGTGAATCTCAGAGAATATGTTGAATAAAATCATAATAAACTGATCTTTTATTTTCTTTTACCCAAAACCAGGAACATTTCAGCACTCTCTTGTATACTCTGCCTTTTTATCCGTTTGTGAATGCCCCTAGATTCTGGTGATAGATATGCTGAAAGCAATGGTGTACCAGGGTTCTCAACTACTTTTTGCTTACGGAATCCTTTGATTCCTGTTTTATTCAACTGGTTCTTCATAGTCATTTAATGTATATAAAAATATCCTAACGTATTTCTATTATTGAATATTATTAATTTTTTACAATTAAAATATATTGTGTAATGTAGAAGTATAATCAATTAATGCAGATTAATTTTAACAACAAATTCTTATATGGTACCTCAAGAGTCGTATGAGCCCCGGTTGAGAACCACTAGCGTAGATTTTTAAGGGTAGCAGTTACTGTGTCCCTGCACGTGGGTTTCACATCCCATGCCATCCCAGCTGAAATGATTGGGACTAAAGTGGTGAGTTTATTATTTTTGTTTGGATTGAGTTGGAAGTATAATATCATTTTAGGATGATAATATTGAAATATTCTGGGGATTGTAATTGTTTGAGGTCCAATACACAACCAGTGGTTGGGACTGAGTTGAGGTCACACTGTTTTCAATATGATATTTCAGCAGTGTTTTGATGAATTGTTGTTTACTTTCTGTTGTCCCTGATGGAATAGACATACGATATAAAACATTCCAGTCGTGACTAATCGAACCTTTTCTTTCACGCATATTTTATTTAAGTGTATCGAGGACTACATCTGATATATCCGAAATTAAAGCTGTACTATATCATTTGCCGGAAACATGACTGTTATTTGTAGAAAATGCAGTGACCGGGAAAATGCTCCTCTGTTGATTCGGACTGCGTGGCGATGTTGTGTCTGGGACTTTAACGGTTAGTACAGGGGTTCTCAACCATTTTTTACCTATGGACATCTTTGATAACTATTTTATTCTGGTGGACCCCCATAGCCATTCGATGTTTAAAAACTAGTTTTATAGAAACGTCTTTCAAAATTCACATTTTTTTTTTTTATCACACATTAACTGGTGTGAGTAAAATTATGTCAAATGTTAGAGAAATAAACTTAGCTGTTTCTTGCAATACAGACCAATACATACATCTATGACAAAATGTTTTCATGGACCCTTAAAATAAAACCACAGATCTTCAATTTGCTATTTTGCTTGCATGGATCTTCTTTGATTACTATTTTATTCTGTAGGACTTCTATCATCATTCAATGTTTAAAAACTAGTTTTATAGAAACTTCTTACGAAATTCCTATTTTGTTTTCCACACATTAACTTGTGTAGGTTGAACTATGTAAAATGTTGGAGAAAGAAACCAAACTGTTCCTGCAATGCATACCAATACCTACATCTAAAGGAAAAAAAATTCAGTAGACTTTAAAACACTATAGTGGATCCTCAATTTACTATTTTGTTGTGGACCTCAAAACATCATATATGAACCCCTACTGAGAACCACTGAGTTAGGATGATATTGTGTAAATGTAAGTATAGTTTTGTAGTAAACTAGCAGACACGTCTATCCTTTCTACATTAGTGCATGCGGTAGAATAATTTAATGACTACTGTTCTTAACATGGAATTGTAATAGTGCACTGAGTCTGCTGCAGATGTATCTGGGCAGCAGACAGCATATATCTACCTGCAGTTACGGAGTTTAAATGTTACTGGTCTTAGGATGGTGATGTAATAGGTTTCTGAGGAGTTTGTCGATGCGTCTGGACAGCTGACAGCGTATTTATACTTTCAGTTACTGAGTTCAAAGATTGCTATTTTTAGGATGGTCTTGTGGTAGAGATCGGATGATGTTATAGATGTGTCTGGGTGATGAAGCCTCTCTACACTTAGAACTAAAATATATTTCCTTTCTCATTCTATAAGAAATATAAGGGAATGAGACTTGAGATATTGATTTTCTATTTCGGTGTTTGAGATTTTATTTTTAATTATTTTGAAGAGGACGGGTAGGACTCGAATTATTTTTTGAGCCACTATAAGTGGTGAGAGACTGGGAGGAATTTGTATTCAAATCAGATTCCTTTTCAAAATTTTTGCAGCACGCTCTTAATGGACAATGATCTAATGAAACTAGTAGCGTACTACGCCTGGTCTAAGAACAGGAAAAGTCCATCAAAAGGGCTTCACAAAATTTCTATCTAGTAAATTTCAGTCTCGAGTCTTTTGTCGCGTGAAACTATAGCAGAAAACACTTACCCAGGGTGATGTGCAACGGAATTGAACTTGAAGCCACGTAGCTGCACACATTGATGTAAATAGCGGTATCTTTATTTTAATGCTTAGTCGGAAGGAGGATTGGTGTGGTTATATACTTATAGTTCTAAGGTTCCCGTGAGCCTGCAGGAGGGCTGAGGAATTAGAGAAAGTTGATACGGTTAGCTTCTAGTCTGAAATATTGTTGGTGAAAGATGTGAGGGGTAAATATTAACTGGATAAATGTTTATGAGGAATGTATGGTAGGAAGATAAGGTTATGGTTCTGGTGCGTAACCAACTCCAACTCGTGGCTTTCTATTCGTTTTCTATTGCTTTTATGTTCGTGCTATTGCTATTGTTTAGTCTCGGATCAGCTTTGATGTTGTGTTCTTGATGCAACATCTATTGTTGTTGTTACTACTAGTGAAGTTGTTACTATCGCTGCTGTTGCTACTATTGATGATGTCGTTACCTCTGCTTATGCTTGTTATAGTTCTTAGTACCGTTTTGTACTCGTTGTTCGTTGTTGTTGTCGGCGTCTTAATAAAATATTATAGACTATTGTTACATTTAAGTTCAAACTAACTTCTAATAATCACTCCAGATATCAATAAAAAAACCTATCAGTTTTATATGCCTATGTCACTTGTGTTATGTATTTTAGTATTTGACAGTGGTTGTCAGTGGCGGTTCGTGTATAAGAACTGCGGAACTGCAGCCCCCCTATTATCGATATTATCGATAGCATTCAATATAATGAGTCCTTTTTTTCTTTAATCTTTTCTTTATATTTGGACATTATATAATCCTTAAGCTTAATATCAGTAGCCATCCCCTAGTTTGTGAAAAAAATACAAAAATCTTTGTATAGAACAGTGTGTTTCACAGTTCTAGTGACGCGATGTTTGGTTGTTGTGGGCATGCTCACATGTCCGTGATAGGAAGCTTCACACTAGAGAGAGAAAGCACTGCATGAACGACAATGCCGGGTGAAAGGTAATGTTTCTTTTTGACTCCGCGTGTGTTGTACTTAAAAACGTGTTTATATTCTTGAATGTGATAAATTGTAGAATTAGATTATTATCCTGCTCCCAGCGTCTGTGTTGCTGCCAGGATTTGAAAATTAGGGCACATTTCCCCTCCTAATTTTGTGATTTAGGGGGGAGTTTTGAAAAACAAGAGAGAATTCGTGGCGGTGTTCAGTGAACAAATTAAACACACCACCCGGCAGTGGCCAAAACGCGAACCGATCAAGTTTATGTATAAATTTTCTTTTTTATGTTTGTCTCCTTTTACACAATAGGAAAACAACGGCTAAAAGTTTTCTGAAGCAGCACCCCCACTAATTTTATCTGCGAGCCGCCACTGGTGGTTGTATATGCAATGTGGTTTGTACGCTGTGTATAAAGGATGAAATTGCATAGAATAAAAGTTGCTGGTGTCATAGTGTCGGATATTCATTATGCATGAGTTATATGTAGTGTTACTTTATTGGGTAGTTAGCGTACATAATATGCTTTGTGTGCAGAGAGCATAGTGTTTCATTCGTAATATCATAATGACTATAACATGCGGAGCATGGGGCTGTAACTAGTAACGCCATCTTAATGATTGTAGAACATTGCGGGGCCCTAGAATGGTTATTTTTTATTTAGTTAATATTGTTATTTAAGGCTCAAAGGCGATGAGCTGGCAGAATCGTTAGCACGCTGGGCAAAAATGTTTATCGGCATTTCGTTTGTCTTTAGGTTCTGAGTTCAAATTCCGCCGACTACAATTTTGTCTTTCATTCTTTCGGGGAGCACTGAGGTTTATGTAATTGACTTGACCCACTTCCCCCTAAATTGCTGGACGTGTGCCAATATTTGAAACTTATATTGAATATATATTGGGCATGGGCTGTAAGTAGCAAATATATCTTAATGACTGTAGAACATAGGAGGCCCTGGAATGGTTATTTAGGCTTTTGTTAATATGTTATTTAATGCTCAATGGTGACGAACTTGGAGCGTTGAAAAATTACTTTTCGGTATTTCTTCCGCCTATTTATGTTCTCAGTTCAAATCGAACCGGCGTTAAATTTCCATTTCATCGCTCTGGGCTCGATAAAGTAAAGCATCAATGCAGAACAGAATCGGTGCTATTGTCCAACCCTTCTCTCAAAAATGCTAGCAATGTGCCTGAATCAGGCCACATCATTTTGTCATATTTAGTATTCCAGTTACCATTAGAGTTGTTTTTGCTCTCTACTCTAACATCATGTTTATTTCAATTTCTTTAACAGTTTCTCCTGGTGGAATTTCAAGAATCGTTAGAGCGTCGGACAAATGACTTATAGTACTTCCTCCGTCTCTTTATGTTCTCAGTTCAAATTCTACCGGTGTCGAATTTGTCTTTAAACCTTTCAACGATGACAAAATCACGGACTGAAGTCGATGCAATTGACTGTCTATTCAAAATTTCATTCTGTACAAAAACTAGAAGTAGTTATTAATTATGTGCTGGGGTTCTGGGTTGGCAAAATGGTCAGAGAAGTGAAAATATACGCTGTGTTATTTTTTCCCTCCCTTTGCCTTCTTAGTTCATATTTTTCCCTCTGGACTCCATAAAATAGAGTATCAGTCAAAAACTGGAATCGACGAATCGGCTAAACTACACCCCAGATGAATTGCCATGTGAAAGTGTTAGACGTAAAAGTAGAGAAACTGCAGAATTGCTGGAGCGTCAAACAAAATGTTTTACATTTTACATCCCGTCTCTTATCTTTTACCTCTCCCACCCCACTGCTTGTGCGCGCACACACGTACATACAAACATACATACATACATACATAATACATAAATATATATACATATATATATATATATATCCATATATATTTATATATATATATATATATATATATATAT
>NC_068988.1:49591266-49591687 GCF_001194135.2 Octopus bimaculoides
TAAGGTGTGTGGGAGGTGTGTGTGTTAGGTGTATGGGAGGTATGTGAGGTATGTGTGAATGGGGGTATGTATGGGTTGTCAGGTGTGTGAGAGGTATGTGTGAATGGGGGTATATATGGGTTATGTGTGCAAGGGTGTGTATGCTTGGGTGTGTGTGTGTGTGTGTATGTTTGCGAGTTTGTTAGCGTGTGTGTGTATGCGCAAGTGTGCGTGTGTGGGCGAGTCTGAGCGTGTAAGTGCATGCATGTGTGTTGTGTGTGTGTAGTGTGTTGGGGGATAAGTGTGCATACATGTGTGTGTATGGGTGCGTGTATTTTTTGTGTGTGGGTATGTGTGCGTGTAGGAAGGGGTGAGATAAAATGTGGAAAATTGTAGTGATTGTAATAAAAATGTGAATAATGGATATAATGTAAAGTGGATA
>NC_068988.1:49594192-49596899 GCF_001194135.2 Octopus bimaculoides
TATATATATGTATGTATGTATAGGTATAATAATATTTATATATAATGAATATATGTGCGTGTGTATATATATGTGTATGTGTGTGTGTGTGTATAATTTCATAATCTGCACTATTTCACTGCTATTTATAAAGAAGAGAAAAAAGAACAGGAATTAAAAATAAATAATAAATAAATCATTTTACTTCGCTTCTCACATCTAATTGATTTTCGTTGACCCAAACCTCTTCCAGGGTGAGTTAGTGTGATGTTCATGAATTCAATGAGATTTGAGCTGAAATCTTAATATTCAACTCCCGCCGCCACCGCATCCTCACTTCTTCAAAATTCGTTACCATTTTTCATCGCTCTTTCTATCTTCCTCTCCCATCCTCTATCCATTTTTTCTACCATATAATCTATTTCCCTTTTCTGTCCTCTATTTTTGTGACTATAATTCATATGTGTGTGTATGAGTGTGTGTGTATGCATGTATGTATGTATGTATGTATGTATGTATGTGTACGTATATGAATATATGTTTGTATGCCTATGTATATATGTATGCGCGTATATTTAAGTGAAGTGGCGTTTAAATTGTAAGATATATAACCATTATTCAGAACTCTTTGCGCCTCCTTATGCATCGAAAGGGAATACTGAGAAGAGAACTCTTTTATGTTCCATTCACTGGTCTCTCTCAGAAGAAAGGTCATAGAGTACATATGGTGAACAAAGAAAATTTGAGATTTTGTTCATAAATTAACTGCGTCGAAACTAAAGTACCACTCTGAAGACGGAAACCGGAACTTAGTCCTCGGTAAAGATTTTGGAGTGTAAGTTATTCGAACGATACTAAGTGTTTTCTATATTGACCACCTCTGGATCTCATCTGTTGACTATATACATACACGCATACATACACACACAAACACACACACACACACACACACATATGTATGTATGTATGTATGTATCTATCTATCTATCTATCTATACGACAGGCTCCTTTCAATTTCTGCAACAAGATCCACTCGCAAGGCTTGGGTCGCCCCGAGGCTATGGCAGGTACCACATAGTAAGACTGAACCTGGAACCATGCGGTTAGGAAGCAAATTTATCACACCTACACCTGTGTGTGTGTATGTGTGTCTGTGTACGTGTGTATGTGTTGTGCATGTGTATGCATATGTTTAAATATCTTTTGTTTTCTAAATCCGGCTATTGTGTCCAATACTCTCTCCCTGACATTTCTCCTTTATCTCATTGTTTTCACACAGCCAAAAAAAAAACACCTTGATTTCCTCTTCTACATCCTCTATAAACACAACGGTACCATACTTTCATGGGGCTACACCACAGCAGAACTGAAATGACAATTTCCTCTGCCACTAAACATTACCCCCGCCACTACCATCATCCCCCACCACAAAGCAAATTTTCGACACCACCACTATAATCATCTGCACCACCATTTATTAGACACTACCACAAAACCCTAACCCTTTCCACAACCATCGCCATCACCACCGCCGCCGTAGCCTCCACCGCCTCCACCGCCTCCACCACAGACCACAGCTATGGTAACGATAATGCATTGTGAGTCTCACATGTCATATATTATCCATTGTCTTTCGACTTGCCTTCCGTCAGAGAAACGTCTTAAATTCCCCATTCATACTAAATATTTCTATTATTTTAACCTTCTACTAACACTAAAACAATATATGTGTGTTTCTGTGTGCGAACTTGTGTTTGTGACAGGATGTGCGTGTGTGTTCGTGCTTATACCTACGTGTATACATTAGTGTGCATATTCCACTATCTATCGGTGTGTATTTCTGTATACATGTGTGTGTGTGTGTGTGTGTGTGTGTGTGTGTGTGAATAGGTGTTTATGTATTTCTGTTTGTATGCATACGTACATAAACATATCTATATTTATTTTTGTGTGTACATATATACGTTCATACACACACACATATATGCATACATACATACATACATACATACATACATATATACATACATACATTTAACTTAAAGAGAACGTGATATAAAAATAAAACGAAGCATAAACATATTAAAATACATTTATTCTGATTCACTTTACTGGACGTGCCACTATTTTTCTGGTTAATAACATACGAAAAAAATTAGACACATGTGAGCCCCAAGTAATAGGGAAGATATTAGAAAAATAAATTGAAGACTTTCAGTAAACCTTGCACAAGAATATTTGTATTGTTATCACTATAAATGCTAGGTCCTTGAATTCGAAGAAGCGTTAAAATGCCAGACAATATTACTGGTGATATTTAATTGCTTTCTAATATGGCAACCTGCTAGAATCGTTAGTAAGCTGGGCAAATGCTTAGCGGTACTTCGACCGTCTTTATGTTCTGAGTTCAAATTCCACCGAAGTTGACTTTGCCTTTCGTCGTTTTGGGGTCGATAAAATAAGTACTACTTAAGCACTGGGATCAATATCATCGACTTGCAACTCAACCGCGCTTGCTGGCCTTGTGCCAAAGATTGAAGCCGTTATTTAATTGCATTCTGACTTCAAAGTTCTGATAAGGTCGACTTCATCTTTCATTCTTGCATGAATTGTTTTTTTTATT
Organism: Octopus bimaculoides; assembly: GCF_001194135.2. Lineage (NCBI taxonomy): Eukaryota > Metazoa > Mollusca > Cephalopoda > Octopoda > Octopodidae > Octopus > Octopus bimaculoides. The sequence continues at coordinate 49,596,795 of NC_068988.1, forward strand.
ATGCAATCGATTAACCCCAATGATGGTGGTGCTGGTGCTGGTGCTGGTGGTGCTGGTGGTGCTGGTTGCGGCGTGGTGATGGCGGTAGTTTTGGTGATAGTTGTA
>NC_068988.1:49597772-49598740 GCF_001194135.2 Octopus bimaculoides
AACAACACCAGTTCTCCAGCGGTAAGGTGAGACCAACAGAAACACGAACACACATATACACACAAAAGCGCGCGCGCGAAGGCCTTTCATGCAGTTTCCATCGACCAGTTTCACTTACAAAGTATTGGTCGTTCGATGGCTGTAGTAGAAGACAGTTGCCCAAGTACCGAACAGTGGAATTGAACCTGAAACCACGTAGTTACAAAGTGAGCTTCTTCACCACACAACCATACCTGAACCTGTTGATCTTTTTTTTTTTTTCTTTTGGTATTTTTTCTTCCTTTTTGTTTTCGAAAACCTACGAGAGATATAAAAAAAGCTAACAGAAAAATAAACCATAAACACACACAAGACACAAACACGAATATACAACAAAGAATTAATAGCGAAATAAGTAAACAATAAATGCAAAAGAAAAGAAATTAAATAAATACTATTGCCCCTGAGGGGTCAGCGAAAAACCCTTTGTGTCTCTGTGTGCGTGATTCAATATTAAATGATGGCTGCGTTTCAGGATTCAATGAAAGTATTTTATTAAGTGACGTTTGATGAACGCACAGGTGTCTTTAAACTTCCCATAACATAGAATCTAGGCGAAGAATCTCTCATGTCACTATTGTTAAGACTGATTCAGCAGTTAAAAGACTGCGTGATGTGCAGTTGATACCGCTTTGTATTTTATAGATTGTTTGTTTGCAAACTCATGACCAATTCTTCCTTCTGATACTCTACCTGTGCTTGTCCATAAGTACTTCTACATTTTTCTTTCCCACCCCCACCCCCTTTCTTTCTCTTTCTCACTCTATCTATCTATCTATCTATCTATCTACCAATCTTTCTCTCTCTTTCTATCTCTATTTCTGTATTTTTTCTATTTTTCATCTACGTGTTTATATATTATATATGTGTGTATGATTGCATGTGTGTATATTTATGTATACGTCTTTATATATATATATATATACATA
>NC_068988.1:49599677-49600278 GCF_001194135.2 Octopus bimaculoides
TGTGTGTGTGTGTGTGTGTGTGTGTGTGTGTGTGTGTGTGTGTGTATTTATGTTTGTGTATTTGTGAGTGCGTTTTTGTAATTACTTACGTAAACTCATATAAATGCATGAATATATGTATAAAGCATAGAGATATATTGAGACAGACAGACAGACAGACAGAGGCAGGTAGACAAATCGACAGACAGACAGGGAGTGGGCAGAAACAGATATCATGGAAGATATATAAATATGCGTGTATATTAATAGTTATCGCCAAGCCAACATGGCAGTCCCAAAATTAGGACGAAAGCTGCCGTGAATTAGCTCCAAGAAGCCATCGCCTCTAGCTATGTGACACACGAAACCTGTGTCCTTTATAACCTTCGAACAGGGGAGGTCAGCAGTGTCCCCCTGCTGGTTTGGCATCTGCAGACTAGTTTCAGGGTGTTGCCCCTTGTCAATGCAGAGCAGCCAAGCCCTAGCCAGGCGGAACTAATTCACGGCAGCTTTCGTCCTAATTTTGGGACTGCCATGTTGGCTTGGCGATAACTATTAATTTCCAGTACCGCTGCCGTAGTCTCCTTTAGAGAGACTTAGAAATATTAATAACTCTATATGC
>NC_068988.1:49607336-49610617 GCF_001194135.2 Octopus bimaculoides
TATATATATATATATATATATATATGCATATATATATATATATGTATATATATATGCATATATGTGTGTGTGTGTGCGTATATGCATACATATGCATCGTGTATGCATTTAGGTGTTTATGAATATATGCGCGCCTGTGTATGTTATACATACATTACACATGCATTACGATGTTTATTTTCGTCGTACGAGCGTATGTGCTCCTGGATTAAAGTGTGTCTGCGTCTATGTATGTGTTTTTTATGTATGTGTTTGTGTTTATGTATGTGCGTGTGTGTGTGTGTGTGTGTGTGCTATTGCGATATTATTTTTCACGTTCGTGATATCAGAATAGGTTACACTTGATAATCACACTTGCTAATGCGGAACGTAATTACATTTATACTATATCATAATCCACGTTGGATATCTTCGAGGATAAACGGTAGTAGTTCTTCATATTGATGATTACGATGTAGTTATTATTCATGATGATGATGATGGTGATGATGATGACGACGACGATGGCGATGAGGGCGACGGTGGTGGCATTGACGTCGACAACGACTACAACGATGGGGGGTTTCAATGTAGAAGATTAATGGATGCGTGTATATATATATATATATATATATATATATATATACATAACGCTGATGATGATGATACTGATATCAATGATTTATTACAGTAAATATAAATAAAGATATCGAAAACCCTGACGATGGTGTTGATGATGATGATGATCATGATCATGATCATGATGATGATGACGACGACGACAATGAGAAGGAGGAGGAGACGGTGATGATTATGATGATGATGATGAAGATGATGATGATGACGACACTGATGTCGTCGACGACGACGATGATGATGATGATGATGACAGTGGTGGTGGTGGTGGTGGTGGTGGTGGTGGTGGTGGTGGTGGCGGTGATAACTCCGACAACGACGATGATGACGACAGCATTGATTATAATGATGAGGTATCTATAATAAGAATGATGGTAGCAATGATAATTATCATCATAATGATAAATGATGATTATGAAAGCAGCTATAACAGTGATAGTGGTGCTACTGCCCTCGGTGGTGGTGGCTGTGGTGGTAGTCGTTGATGGTCATGTTGTTGTTGATGATGATGATGATGATGATGATGATGATGATGATGGCGACGGCGACGACCATGCTGATAATGATTTCCATTGGCTAATTATAATGTCTTGTTTTAGTATGTGAAGGCACATGGCTCAGTGGTAAGACATCGAGCGCACAATCATGAGATAGTGAGTTCGATTCCTGGACCGGATTGTGTGCTTTGTTCTTGAGCAAGACACTTTATTGCACGCTGCTCAGTTCACTCTGCTCTAGAAATGGGTCGCGGTGTCACTGGTGCCAGACCTTATCGTTTTCTGCCTTTCCCTTGGCTAACGTCGGTGGGTTGAAGAGGAGGTATGTATGGACGACTTCTGGTCTTCCATAAACAACCTTGCCCGGACTTGTTGCCTCGGAGGGAAACTTTCTAAGTGCAATCCCGTGGTTATTCATGACCGAAGGGGTGTCTAACCCTTTTTAACCTGTCATAGTATGTAGTGAGTGCGAACAAGAATATTCTGAAAAATGATTCTATGTAGATTATGTAGGCTTCTGTATATAACAGATATTTACTTTTCAGACAAACTCTGGTAGTGACTGGAAGGCACAAACAGCCGACATCCGTTTTAAATAATTAGAAATATGTGACACCAGACAGCAAAACCTCAACTTTCGATATGGCTTTTCAGCAGTGGTAGTAATAATCCCTTCTATTATAGGCATAAGGTCTGAAGTTTATGGAGAAGGGGTTTGTTCATAACATCTATTTCATGCTTACCGTCGACATCATCATCACCATCATCAGTACCACCACCATCATCAGTATCATCAATTATGTCATCTTTTTATCGCTGAATTATCAAATTCCTCGAGTGATGCACGCCAGGGTTGGGAAAAACTGTTGCTAAGGCTGACGTTGGATCTCTCAAGAAACTCGTCTCAGCGCACACTGCATATTAATGAAATATTACTGGGGTGAGTCGAGATGTTTAAGTATTTCGGGGCCGTATTCACGAGTGATGGGAGGTTGAAAGATGAATTGTATGCTAGAATTGCAGGTGCTGACATAGTAATGCGCAAGCTTCAGAATTCGATCCCTCATGTCTTTTCCAGGGGTCATGAATGATAGGTAATGGCCGAAAGTACACAATCTAGAATACAAGTGGTGGAAATGGATTTCCCCGAAGGTTCTCTTACGAAACGTTACTCAACAGATTGCGTCGCTCGGAGATCAAGGTGTCTCCATATCGAATCGATACTTCTCCACGTTGTAATTAGAATGCGGAAGGAAAAATTACGGGTCTTTCAAGATGAGTCAACCGCCAGGATACCTAGGGGTAGAACAAGAACGAGGTAGTTGGATAATATTCATAGTCTCAGTTGGCACGCTTGGAATTCCATCTAAAATTCTAAAAACTGTTGCTTCAGAGAGGAAGCAACAGTTATTGGAAGAGATGCCTGAAGAGTCTACTCCCAGCCTCTCCCATGAATAGTAGGTGAAGAAAACGAGTGAACGGATAATTATGCCTTCTACGCCATCGAGTACGATATTTAAAACTTGGAGAAATAATTAAAAAGTGGATCAATATTTTATACCGTCGCCAAAAGAAGTTTAACGACTCAAATAGATTTCTTCATCAGACGAAAAAAATTTTAATAGTTAAACCTGTATTACAACTCAAGGCTTAATTCAAATTTCACCGTTTCAATTATTTTCGCCGTTTGATGTTTAGTTATAACTTTTTGTACATGATCACTAGTTTCTTCGGATTTTCCAGATTGAACTACAATTTTCTACACCTACGTGAGTATTCATTCATCACTACTTTACCAGGTATTGTCTAGGCTATGTTTCATTGATAAAGTTGGAATTTGGTACAAACATGCCCAGGGTTGTCACGCGTACTATACAAGAAAATTAAAAGAAAATTAGTCATTAACTAATAAAGTTTTTTTTTTTTAGTTCGTTTTTGCATATTTATTTCTAGTTAGTTTTGTTCAACGTTCCGTACATAAAATGTTAGCAATAAGTTAGCTATGTATATCATATACAGATATACACACACGCACACACACACACGCACACACACACATACAAACACGCACCTATACATACATATATATTCAAATACATATACGCACAGGTTCATAAATATGCCTATATAACATTTCCCATGTACACAAATACTTAGAATAACACGTTT
>NC_068988.1:49611034-49611536 GCF_001194135.2 Octopus bimaculoides
ATATATATATATATATATATATATATATATATACACATATATTCATATACATATATACATGCACACACGGACACATAGACACATAGACACATACATACACACACACACACACACACATATGTTCCTTTACATACTTTACGGCTTGCTCACCATATTATGTACGGCTGCCAAGTGTGTGGTGTGTCTGTTATAGCAATTGACATTCTACTGATGCTAAACAAATGAATATCTCACCACATCTCTTCTTCATCAACACCATCACCATCATCATCGTCATCATCGTCATCATCGTCATCATCGTCATCATCGTCATCATCGTCATCATATTTGTTGATCTTTTTCCACTCCTCCTCCTTATTCTCCTCCCTCCCCTTCCACTCTTCTTCGTCCTTCTCTCTTCTTTGCCTCTTTTGCCCCTTTCATAGTTTTTTTCATATATACTCTTTTGCCCCTTTCATAGTTTTTTTCATATATACTCTTTTACCCTTCTGTCCCCTTTCCC
>NC_068988.1:49612054-49618136 GCF_001194135.2 Octopus bimaculoides
GTGTGTGTGTGTGTGTGTGTGTGTGTGTGTGTGTGTGTGTGTGTGTGTGTGTGCGTGTGTGTGTGAGTGTGAGTGCGTTGTATTTGTGCATATATTCATACATGTATGCGTATTTCCATGTTCTGCCAACTTCGTAGCTGTTAGCTGTTCAATGATGTCTGATTCATTGCATTTCTGAATCGAACAGGTACAAGGGAATGCCTGTACCGCAGTGTAGATCAAATATCATCAGGGAAATTGTTGGAAAAGCAATGGCTTTTCTTTTGCGTACAATTGCCTAACCCTGACACCGGTATCGATCGGCAAAAGATATATTTGCGGTCGCGATCGCGCGCGCACGTGTATGTGTGTTTGTGAGCAGATCTGTGGATATAAATGCATGTATGTACTCGATAAACTTTCTCAAAATTTCAATGTATCAGATTCTATTCACACAGTATTGGTCGGCCCAACTTCTACGATAGAGCAGATTCGTACAAGATGCCTCAAGTTAGATCAAGAGAACTTTCTAACTACGTACAAATCCATTTCTCTCTCTTCCTTTCTCTCTCTCTCTACCTACCTACCTACATATCTATCTATCTCTCTTCCTCTCACTTTCTATCTCTCAGTATAAACGCACATGCACGCAAACACATATACACATAAACGCATACGTAAATATATACGTGCTTACATATACGAGAGGGTGCTGAAAAATTCCTGGCTTTGGGTAAAAGAAAATATAAGAGGATTAGTTAATTATGATTTTATTCAACATATCTACCTATCAGAGTCAAACACTTATTGCAGCGGTCCTTCAGTTTTTCTAAGCCTTGCAAAATAACTCAGAAGATTGGGCCTCCAATGAAGATTGGCCCTTTACGATAACCTAAAAGTCAGGAACTTTTCAGCACCTACTCCTATATGTGTGCATACATATGTTTAAACTTTCTCCTCTCGTCTTGTGTCCGAGCCCCCAAATAGTGTTTTGCCACCTCCTTCGTGCTTTTCTTACGCACTTGCCCACGCATCAATAACATCATCCATCTTGCTTGTGCTTTCCTATGTGCTTCGTCAATACTTTTATTCCCACACATTTGCACAAGCTCTCACCCCATCTTATACGCGCTTTCACATTACCTTCTTAGTAACTGGACACACGCACACAAACACCGTCTATTACAACTAATCAGCATCACTATAACTCCACACATCTTTTCACATACATGTTACACATTAACACACATCCACACATCCACACGCACACACACATACACATACACACACACACACACTGCTTTTACTCATGCTTCCTTCCAACGATAGATGAATTCTGATACATGCATCAACACACATTTTACTTCTTCAAATTTTACGCTTCTTCAAAAAGACAGCATTCGCACCTGTTTTCTAAGCCTTTGTTTTTGGCTCGTGTCTGTTCTGCTTGTTTTATACAGTAACTATTTCTCTTTGTCCCTTTCCCTATGCTTCCTGACTTTTCTTCCTCGTCTTCTGATGAAAGACTCTCGTCCGAAACGTTAAGGCACATTTTCTTTCTATTGAAACGATAAACTAAAATATATATAAAAATACAGATAAGTCTCATGACTAGCTGCCGATAGATTTTTCAGCAAAATAGGGATAGTTTATCCTGTTCATGCTATATTATTAGCATTAACCTGCGTTTGAGAATAAAATTATTTTCTTACCTATATCTTTCACTACATCTCAACGCTCCTAAAGCAACCTTTGTTTGTTCACTTTCAACGTAAGTTGAATTTAACTTTGTATGTGTATATATATATATATATATATATATATACATGCGTGTGTGTGTTATATATATATATATATATATATATATACGTGAGGACAAACTGAAGAGAAAGTCTCAGCAGTCAGTATAGCTCGCAACAGCTTTGAGCAAACAGCATTGGAGCGAACAAAATGGAAATGCTTGTGTCAAAATGTTATAAGAGACTTTGTCGTAACTAGTATTAATAGTTTTATGGGTGCAAAGCAAAGAAGAAAAGCGGCTGCAAATATACCACCTACACTGACCCATAATCCTCATGCTTGTAACATCTGCAGGCTTCTTTAAAAATCGTTGGTCGGACTCAAATGTCACATTCGACATAAGTGTTATGATTGACAAAGAAAGTGTATCCTCATACGTCGAAACGTATATATTTATACATATATACACATGCCAATGGAAACACGGAATGGTTCTTCAAAGGACAGATTAATTTTTCGAAATGGTGTAGTATTGTTAGTCACTGAAAGTGCTCAGCGAGTAATTACAAATGAAGCGTCCGAGGCGGTGGAGGGGCGGTATTGCACACGGAAATTTATTTCTAATCAGTCATGAGGACTTGGTTTCAGCTTTGCTATGTAGCTTTTCGGACAAGCCTGATTGAAGCCTGAAATTGGTATCTTGATAGTGAAATTGAAAAGACGGAAACTGTAAGGAAGCTTCTCTTTGAAATAGTCAGCTCTTTACACACCAATACACCAATTCAACGTACATGATAGTTCAGTGAATCAAACAAATGAACATTCATCTCTGACCGAGATTGATTCATTATATATTAACATATGTATATATCCAAAATATACGCACACACTCACACAAACACCTCTATCTCGGTTTCTGTTTCCCTTTCTCTCTCTTTTTCTCTCTCTCTTTTTCTCTCTCTCTCTCTCTCACATGCACACATACACGCGTGCGCACACACATACCCATTCCCACTTTCACTTTCTCCCGACCCGTTTCTATCATTATCATTCTCTTATTCTCAGCAGTTTACTTTCAGTTTCACTTTTCACTCTTCTCTGTCTTTTTTCTTTCCAGTCTTGGTTCTTTTCTGCAGTTCTAACCTCCCTCCTTTCTTGTCTCTTCATCATTTGCTTTTGTCTTTTTTTTTCTTTTTTTCAATTATATTCTCTTCATTTATTTATTTTCTATTGTTTTCTCTCTCTCTCTTTCTTTTCTTTTTCTCTTTCTTTGATTGTCGATTTCTTTCATTTTATCTCGAATATTTTATCATCTATCACACACATGCACACACACACACACACATTCTCTCTCTTTCTTTCTCTCTCTCTCCCTCTCTTTCTCTCATCATACTCCTCCATTTCAGGTACTCCCACGTTTCTTTTTTTTTTAACATCTCATCCTCTTCATTCAATTTTACTTACCAGCTCACAAACACACTAACTTACCCTCACACAGAGAGAGAGAGAGAGAGAGAGAGAGAGAGAGAGAGAGAGAGAGAGAGAGAGAGAGAGAGAGAGAGAGAGAGCGTGAGAAAGAAAGAAGAGGGAGAGAAAGAGAAAGAGAGCTTCCCTACTATCACAACCTCTTCTGCTATTCTTAATTCCCTGCAGGGAATTGAAACTTGAAACTCTGGCTCTAACCTGATACAGATTAAAGTTTGGCTGATTTTGTTGTTGTTTCTGTTGTTGATGATGTTTGTGTCTGTTTTTTGTTGTGTTTGTTGCTGTTGTTACCGTTATTCTGCAGTCTCTTGGGGGACATATATAAAGAGATGGGTTTGATGTAGGAAATCTGTGGCCTTGAGCGTGAGCTGAGAGCTGGTTGGTGGTGGTGTGCATGTGAGTGTGAGAAGGGGGTGATGGTTGCTCTGTGCGTGGGTAGATTGTAGAAGACTAGATCATTCTCTTAAGGTGAAGTTGATGGCAAGGTAGAATGGGATGGAGTGAAGTAGTGAAGAGGTATTCTAGTAAAGAATGAATTGTTGCGGGCTGATTTACTCGGAAAATAACTATGAGTGTGTCTGTGTGTGTAATGAGCTTTTGATCGCATGTATGAGCCTGTATGCGCCTGTGTGAGTGTTAGTGAGTGTTTTAATTATTAAAAATGGCGAAGGATTAAGCGTCGTTGAATTTACTGTATCTTACATAAATTTGCTGTTACCGTCTGTGTCCTTGTTGCATGGGCACTCGGCAGATCTGATCGAATTGACCTATGATGAAAGATGTTTTATTTATGACCATCCAGTTTGTTTTTGTTTTGTTTTGTTTTGTTTTATAGACATTGTATATCTAAGACTAATTATTCAACTAATCAATTTTACTTCATAGAAGACGATATATGATTCGAAGTGAGTTAGCTCTTTTTTCTTGAAAGTCAAATAAACACATAGTTCCCTAGTTTACACGTCAAACGTAGTTTCTCTATATAAGGCTAAAACAGGAAGAATATAAACAAATGTTTTTGGTTTTTTTTTTAATCCTCTTAAGACGATTATCCCAGATTGCAGGATATCATACTTCAAAATGGAAGTATATAAGTTGTTACAAGTGGTAAGAATTAGAGTCGTTTCTGCCTGCATATTCCAGGTACATTCGTATAGTTTTACTGAGATATAAATGTTGTATATCTATATTTGACAATCAATAATTCAGATCATAATCTGAATTAATTGCTAATAAATCTGTTTTCTTAAACCAACCATCTTGTATAATCATTTGGTGATTAATTCATTATTGATACGACACCAGAGTGAAAGCTGTATTGCGATAAGGAGCACAGAATAAAGCCGAAATATTTTTAGAGTTGTCTGATAGAATTCATTCGCAAGTAGTAACTTCCTGTAACAATAACGTACAGATCTTTTCAAGATGGAAATATCAAGGACAATAGTATTTTACTACAATAAGCACTTTCAAAAATTAGTTTAATATCTAACCATTTTGGGTTACGTTACAAAGACTGCTACATTATTGTCACTGATAACTCCTCTCACTGTTTCTTCATATATTTCAACATGGAAAGAATTATGTTTTAATTTCTGCATATCCTAAAGTAATTATAGGAAAGCTTGGAAGACGAGACTGTTGCTAATTTTTAGAATATAGAATATAACAAAATCTTAAGACACAGACTTTGTTTATGCAGCCATTTTAATAGTGGTTTCAAATTTTGGCACAAGGTCGACCATTTTGGGGACAGGGTTAATTCAATTACATTGAATCAGCACACGACTGGCACTTATTTTATCGACCATGAAAGAATGAAAGGCAAAGTCGACCTCAGCGGAACTTCAATTCTGAACGTAAAGACGGACGAAATGCCACTAAGCGACTTTGCCTGTCGTGCAAACGATTCTGTCGGCTCGCAGCTTTGCAGCCATTTTGGTAATGGTCGCACTAGGTATAATATATTGGAAGATGCGCCAGCTTCAATAGCATCTCTTTTGCAAATTGTCGACTTGTGCTAACTGACACAGTCACCCTGCTCTCTTGAATATATTCCATCACAGGAATCAATGTGCTATGACCATTCTACAGTCAAAGGTAAATGGAATTTGCTCATAAGACTACGGCATCACAGCTAACTAGTCTACGCAATAACACCAACAACATCATCAAGATTAGTTTTATTCAAGGGATATTCGTGTATTCCCATGCATTTCAAGACAGATAGGTGCAACTCGAAATGTAAGCGTAGAGAGAGAGAGAGAGAGAGAGACAGACAGACAGACAGACAGACAGACAGACAGACAGAAAGACAGAGAGGGGGACACAACCAGACAGACCGAGACAAAGGAAGTAAGAGGTGTGAATGAAGAAACATCAATTATTCAAATAAAATAAAATCGTATTGTGCGCATGCTTATCTATATTATATGGTCCGTGCATATATGTAGTTACAAATGAAGTATATATAAACATCTGTGAAGGTGTGTACCTTAGTTATTAGAGTATTTAGTTCATGGTTGTATGGTTCGATTTCCGGCGGCGCGTTGTGCCTTTGAGCAAGACACTTTATTGCACGTTGCGCCAGTAAACTCAGCTGGCGAAATTGAATTGTACCTGTAATTTAAGGGGTCAGCTCTGTCACATTCTGTGTTTCGCTGAATCTCCTTATGAACTACGTTGAAGGTACTTGTATCTGTGGCGTGCACACGAGGAGACTGTTCTGTCGATCGCATCAACTGGAACTCCCGTCGTCGTAACCGACGGAGTGCTAACCAACCAACACACAAACGTACATACACACAAATTTCGGGTTGTGCATTTGTTGACATACATATAAATGCCTGGCTGTCCGTAGCAGAGTACACAACACTTT